>NC_133346.1:24672732-24912732 GCF_030506205.2 Paramisgurnus dabryanus
TTAAAAATGAGTATTTGATTCACCACTCCTTTAACTATTTTGGAAGGAGGCTGATTAGTTGAATCAGGTGTTTTAAATAAGGAGACATCTAAAACTCTGGGGTTGGGTCCTCGAGGACCAGGATTGGGATGCACTTGCCTAGTATATACTATAATTAAAATGTTTGAACATTATAGTTCTAAAAAAATCAAACATATTTAATCAAACTAATTTAATAAAAAATACAAATCTGTGTTTATTACATGATAAAATGTGTCTTTTTATTAATTTGACTAAGGACAACTCCGCATACAGTATGTTTATTTATAACCCAGAAACAACCCTACATTTTAGTGTGCTGTTCATTAATAAACTTACATATGATTGGTTTATTTCTTTCTGGGTCGTTCCATGCCAGTTACATTTTGGCATGTACAGTCAGCTCCATAAATATTGGGACAGAGGCACATTTTGTGTTATTTTAGCTGTTTACCAAAATGTATTCCAGTTACAGTCATAGTATGAATATTGGCTGATAGTGCACACTCTCAGCTTTATTTTGAGGGTATTCAAATCCAAATTGGCTGAAGGATTTAGGAATTACAGCTGTTTAATATGTAGCTCCCCCTTTTTAAAGAGGTCAAAAGTAATGGGACAGTTGACTTAAAACCTATTTTATGGACAGGTATCGTAAGCTTTCTGGAGGCTGCACATGGCGTTGCCAAAATGTACATGCCAAAATGTAACTGGCATGGAACGACCCAGAAAGAAATAAACCAATCATATGTAAGTTTATTAATGAACAGCACACTCTAAAATGTAGGGTTGTTTCTGGGTTATAAATAAACATACTGTATGCGGAGTTGTCCTTAGTCAAATTAATAAAAATACACATTTTATCATGTAATAAACACAGATTTGTATTTTTTATTAACTTGTTTGACTCTGTGGACCCTGTACCGGGTCCAGAATTATGTTATTTTGACTTAATATAAAATATTCCTTTAATTTTTAATGGTCTGTCATGGACCCAGTACCACATATGAGATACTGTTTGAAAGCTTAGACTCTCTACTTTCTGCAGATATGCATCACTTTGAGATATGTTTTACTGTAAGAAAGTTATTTACACTTAATTAACACTACCCCCCCCCCCCGACAATTTATTATATGATTTAATATTCACATATTTCATATTTTTCAAGTATGACAAACATGGACAAACATTGGTTTCCCCCTGCCAACGCTCACCCATGACTAGGCCTCTTCAAAAGCAATTACAGTTTTACATGTGGAGAGAGACTAAGCTGAGTTCTGCCTTCTTTGAAAAGGAAGTAGACTTACATGGTCACAGTTGTGGCATATAGTGACGCCTATTGTGTTGACCTGTGTTGACACGAGTCAGAGTGCCAAACATTATAGCCACATGCTGTTCTAATAAAGGTCAAGGAACTATGGTGTTTTTAAACAGTGTGGAATGTCTGCCTATATTTGATAACAAGACCTCTGTTCTTTTCAGGGGCGGACTTAACCAATAAGCATGGTAAGCAGTGCCCCATGGAATTATGGGGCCCCTGACAATTACCAAAAAGGCTTATTAAATCATATTAATTTTCTATCATATATTGTATGCTCTGTCTATAACTATAAAGATTTTTACGTTATTATTACTACATCTACTTGAATGCCCCCCACCCCTTCATAAATAGCCTAGTGAAACTTTCCTATCAAACTGCACGTGTGAGCAGTTGGATGACTCCAGATGATGCCAGATGAGAGCAGAGCAGACAGAGTTTAGAGTGATTCATCGACGAGAGTGTTAAAGTGGACGGAAGATCGTGCATCGGAGTTCCGTCGAGTTCATCACCTAAATCCTTTTTTCTTACTATCTTATTCCTACTTATATAATATAACTTATAAGTTTATCCTAGGAATACTTTTAGCAGATCCAATGCGAGGTACAGCGCCCACTTCACCCTGGCTCCAGACGTCCACAAGCGACCGAGGCGTGCAACAAGCGAGCACCCTACGCGATGCAGCTTCACATGAACAGCTGAATGGAGACGCCATCGCCCAGCATGAAAGCGATCCAGAAGCTGTGGAGGAGCCGCTGCCCGGCCTTCGCAGATTCAGCGTGCCTCACATCACCCTGGCCCCAGACGTTCGCAGGCGACCCAGGCGTGCAATAAGCGAGCACCCCACGCAATGCAGCTCCGCAGACCGCGTTCAGGTAAATGAAGACGCCATCGCCCAGCATGAAAGCAGTAAGACTCCGCTTGTTATTGTAACATGTACTACTTGCCACATGTATAGTTTAGCTTCTGCCGTTAGCATAGAGGGGTATACATGCACTAAGTGTATTGAAGTAGTAAGGTTGACTGAGAAGGTTGCTGAACTAGAATCGTGCATCCGAACGCTAGTTGAGGATAGCAAAACCGCTAATGTTACTGTTGTAAATACTGTATCGAGCGAAAAGACTAATGGCTCGGTTCCGACATCAAATGCTAATGTAAATATTACAAATACTGTATTAGCTGGTGGTCCCAGCATACCAGCACCAAAACACAACATATGCTGGTATGACCAGCATGGGATGCTGGTACTAATGCTGGTTTAGGTGGTGCTAATGCTGGTTTGGTGCTGGTTTAGCTGGTGCTAATGCTGGTGCTGGTTTGATGCTGGTTTAGCTGGTGTTCACTAGCAAACCAGCACCAAAACACAACATATGCTGGTCTTGCTGGTATGCTGGTTTTTTCAGCAGGGTAGTCAACTGTATACCGGGAGCCAGAATGTCTGACATTAGATCCAAACTTAAAGTGCTGGCTAATGCTAAGCGGAAGTTTTCTAAGATTGTTATTCACGCTGGCACGAATGACACCAGGCTCCGCCAGTCGGAAATTACCAAAGATACTATTAAGGAGATGTGTGAAATTGCAAAAACAATGTCAGACAATATAATATGCTCTGGTCCCCTCCCCGCCTACCGGGGAGATGAAACACATAGTAGATTAGTGTCTCTCAATGGCTGGATGTCAAAGTGGTGCCCTCAGCATAATGTAGGGTTTATAGACAATTGGAAGCATTTCTGGGGGAGACCATTCCTCCTAACCCGAGATGGCCTTCATCCGACATCGGAAGGAAGTGCTATACTCACTAGAAATCTGATTAATAGTCTTAATTCTGATATAGTCTGACTATCCTGGGCCCAGGTTAGGAAGCAGACGGATCGGCTTAACCGTCCGTCTGTTAGCTGCCATGATATGTCAAGATCACTTATATCCCAGCACATTTCAACTGTATCTGTTCCCCAAACAAACAAATACAGAGCACCGCTTGCCACATCTCGTACAAATCTGATTAACATGAAATTAGAAAACAATACATTATTAGAGGAACCTCAAATGTTAAAATTCGGCCTTCTTAACATTAGATCGCTTACCAATAAAGAACCTATTGTTAATGAAATAATTAATGACCAAAACTTAGATGCACTCTGTTTAACAGAAACCTGGCTTAAACACTACAGACAGGCTATTAAAACCGCCAGATCTACCTATCTCAGCAAGCTTATAAATGAGATTAATAATAACCCTCGTTTCCTCTTTAGCACAGTTGCGAAACTGATTAGAAACAAAGAACAAACAGAAACCAATAGTAAACTTCAACACAATAGTAACGATTTCATGAACTTCTTTTCTAACAAAATTACGGCTATTAGGGAAAACATCGTAGCAACCCAAGCAGCCACCACTCTACCCATTAGTTCACTTAACACTAGACTACCATACGAACATCTTGATTCATTTAAACCTACTACAATAGATGAGCTCTCTAAACTAGACACATCATCCAAATCATCGTCCTGTATATTAGACCCCGTTCCCACAAAACTACTTAAAGAGGTATTCCCTGTAGTGTCAACCACGATACTTAATATCTTTAACTCATCGCTAGAAATAGGATACGTTCCAACAGCTTTCAAACTAGCAGTTATTAAACCGCTGATTGAAAAACCACAGCTTGATCAGGGAGAGCTTAATAACTTTAGACCAATCTCAAATCTCCCTTTTCTTTCGAAAATATTAGAAAAGGTAGTGGCAAGCCAGTTACGCACATTCTTGACAAATAATAGGACGTATGAAAAGTTCCAATCAGGATTCAGGCCCCACCATAGCACAGAGACAGCCTTGCTTAGAGTTACAAATGACCTCCTATTAACATCCGATCGTGGTGAAATCTCAATCCTTATATTACTAGATCTAAGTGCAACCTTTGACACAATAGATCACACAATCTTACTCAATAGACTGGGAAACTATGTTGGTATCAGTGGTCAGGCGCTAGCCTGGTTTAGGTCGTATCTAACCAATCCCTATCACTTTGTTTATGTAAATGAGGAAGAGTCATATCACTCCCTGGTTAAATACTGTGTACTGCAGGGATCAGTTTTAGGTCCTATCCTGTTCTTGTTATATATGTTACCCCTAGGAGACATTATCAGGAAACAAAACATAAGTTTTCACTGCTATGCGGATGATACCCAGCTTTACATCTCCGCACATCCCAGCGAAACACACATGTTTTCTAAGCTAACAGACTGCATTAGCGATGTTAGTGACTGGATGGCACATAACTTTCTTAAGCTCAACTCCAATAAGACAGAGATACTTATTATTGAACAGAATCGCTACAAACATAATATGTCAGATTCCAAGTTGCACATAGATGGCTGCACTGTGGTGTCATCTTTCACGGTTAGGAACTTAGGTGTGATGTTCGACAGCAACTTATCCTTCGATAGTCATATCGGCAACGTCTGCCGCAGAGCATTCTTCCATCTTAGAAATATCTCAAAAATACGCCATATACTGTCTACATCTGACGCAGAGAAGCTTATCCATGCTTTTATGACCTCTAGAATAGACTATTGTAGCTCGCTACTCGGGGGATGCCATGCAAATCAGGGAAACAAGCTTCAGCTAGTTCAAAACGCTTCTGCAAGAGTGCTTACTCGTTCTCACATAAGTCCAATTCTGGCATCTTTACACTGGCTACCAGTTAAATATCACTTACAATTTAAAATCCCAAATCTAATCACCTACAAAGCCTTAAATGGCCTAGCACCCTCAAATCTTAAGAGAATTATTATCAGAATACAATCCATCACGTCCACTGCGTTCGCAAAATTCTGGTCTTTTAATTATCCCTAAAATATCAAAAGTGTCTAAAGGTGGAAGATCCTTTTCTTACTTAACCCCTAAGCTCTGGAATGATTTACCAACCATTGTCCGAGAATCAGACACAGTAGATACCTTTAAATCTAGACTTAAAACTTTTCTCTTTACTATTCACATAATTTGTTTTAGTAATGGTACTCATTTCACAATATTTAGTTTGTACAACCTAATAAATAAACAAAATCCTCATTTTCGTCAACACTTCAAAGCATGGTAAATGTTATTAATATTCTTAAGAAATATGTTTAATCTCTCCTTACTCGTTTACATATGTGCAGCAAACCATGAGTCGGGCATAAACTTTCAAAAACAAATGTCACATATAAAATAAAAAAGGCTACATAAGGAAAAGAAAAAGAACGCTACTTTGTGCACATACAAACCACAATACAAGGCCAAAACTCCAAAACTAGACCAATAAAACCCCGAATCAGACCATTAATTGCCAAGCGCAGAGGAGTGATTGAAAGGTATGTATGGCATAATGTTATCACTTGCTCGGCCCTCATCCTGAGGTTTCTGAGGAGGAGGGTGTCGAGTAAGGGAGTACTGTGAAGCCCAGACAGGTATCAGGGAGATGGCTAGCGCAGTCTCGTCCCCGTCTCTCCTTTACTCCCTTGCTTGACCGGATTTCAATGAAGCTCGGTGGGTATAGATTTGTGGTGTTAAGCCCACTGGTCGGGGGAGGGACTTTAGTCCGTAAAAGGGTGTCAGTGCGTCGATCTCCAAAAACATTCGCCAGCCCGTGCATTTTCCTCGTTCTCCCTAAACCAAACTGTGCAGAGTCTTGGCCTTGTATCTTCAATACCTGTATGTATATGTGTGTGCAAGCCCGTAGGCAGGGGGGGTTCGGGTAGTTCGAACGAACCCCCCCTCACTGCCAAAAGGTCCAGAATTTAAGTCGTTTTTTCACGTGATTATTGTCATAATTTTAAACAATGCTTGTGACAAATATTCTGGGTTGCTGCTTCAAAATAATATTATAAATTATTGTAGCTGGACGCATGACCGTACCCACCACTGAGGTCCCCGAGGTCCGGACCTCGGTCATTTTCTGAGGCTTGTCTTTTTGACTCAACGCTCAGCGCTCGTTTGACTTCTGGCTGCGCAGACCGATAGTCATGTGCCGTCTTAGCACCACAAGACCGATTCAATCATATACATTATATACGTAGACACCTCATGACGTGCTGGAACGCATCAAGCGCCGGCGCCATATTGGATGGGTCTCCTCACTGCACGCTAGCACCAGAGTCAATGGGAGTTAACAGAAAGAAAGCCATACTATGGCCGTATTTTTTGCAGCTTACGGTTGCAATAACGGCGCAGTATTGATTCCAGATCATCAGACCGCCATTTAGGAATGAAAATTCTCACAGCCAATTCATTCTCAATTCATTCATATTAAAATTAATTTAATACCCAATTACATAAAATACCCAAAATGTAAAAATTACATAAAAATTTTAACTTTTAACTTGAGTAAAAGTAAAAAAGTAGAAGTTTAATGTAAAAAAAGTAAAAATTATGATAATATGTTTTGGAATAAAAGTTTTCCAAAATAAACACTGATAAAATACAGATACTTGAAAATTTACTTTAATGTAGAAAGTAAAACACTTAAGTAGTGTCTGCCTCTGTCAATATGCCATACTTAAAGAGCATAATACAAAGTATTTTAGGATGAAAGCAGTATTTTTCAATATGTGGCAGCATCCTGTATCATAACTTAATCTCTGCCGCTTATAACAACACAAACCGTGTGAAAATCCGGTAAAAATTAGGGGAGTTATGATTATTCCTCATTAGAAATGAATGCAAGGGAACGCACTGGAGACCCATCCAAGATGGCGGCCGCCCGAAACGTCCAATACTGCTCCAATAGGCAGCTCAGTCTACGAGGTGTCTACGTATATAATGTCTATGGATACAATAGTAAATGACCCAGTATGCTTTTAAATAGATCTCACGGTAGTGTGATGTCACAGGCCAACCGGTCTGCGCTGCACCCCATTAAGTAAGATAAAGTCAAAATGATACCGAGATGACACATCAAATCAAACTATGCAGGCAGACAGAGGTGCAACACAGGTCAGATGCGCAGTTAGTGGAAGTGCAAGAAAGATGTAAGTAAACAAACGCTAACTATTATACAGCAGTTTAATGACGAGAAAATATGAAATCGCAGTGAGTGTCAAGGTGACAAGACAAGAAACATTAGTGCAGCTAAGCCACATGGGTGTCCAAATATAATGCTACTCCCTCCAGTAATTCACTTCACATTATTCAGCGGGTTTATCATCAAAATTCAACCGCAGCCTTTAATTATTGAAGAGATCTTTTTAATGTATGATTACTGTGTTGTACTGGACTGCTGCTAAGCTTGAACTTGAAAACGTGACGCATCACGTGCGCGGTACAATGCTTCATCCACCGGTAGTGCGCGTGCACGGAGTTTAAATGAGCCCACGTTCATTTTTTGGCTTAAACATTTTATTGCATTTGGTCTTAAAGCCCAATAAACAGTACCTGTTGAAGTCACTAAAGTTAATTAAATAACAAAAGAAGAGAAAATCGCTCACTGGTCCTGACTGTAACTTCTTCCTATAGTGTTGAGCTCTGCTATTTAGAGTAAGGTTTATCATGGAATTTTTAAGTTTTACTAAAGTTCCTGCAGTTAACAAGAAGCCTTTTGCTTCATTAACAGACAGTAAATCAGATGTGAGAAGTTTAAAATTCAGGCTTGCATTATGTTAACATCTAACAGTTAGTATAATGCATACAGTAATGCATACAGGGCAAGAAGAATATTTATCTAATGTGGGGTAATGTAAAGTAATCGTAGATTGCTTTTTTAATAACTACAGTTTTCTTTCATGGGATATGGACAGCCTAAAGTAGCCTTGGCCAACCCATTTATAAAATTCTGGTTCCACCACTACATTACTGATGTTGTATTTCAGCATATTAAGTGTATAATAAGTATGTGCATATTGTGAATTAATTTTATAAACTAATTAGTGATAGCCTTATGTTAATTTACTCAAATTATCATATATTCAGTTGCCCAGTGTGCCCAAGATGGTAAAATAATTATTAAAATGTATTCCTAATGACCAACACAAATTTTCTGCATACTGACATGGTTTGAAATCTATAGTTTATTGATCCTTTGGTTTTCTAATGGATTAAAATTCATATATGTAGAGCAGAGAAATAAGATTTTTTTCCTGGGGTGCATGCCCTAGAAAATATATATATATGTACAGACCTGCAAGTGGATTGTGTAAACGCTGGAGAGACGCCCTGTTTTGCAGGATTGATGTTTTACCTGTTGTGTGGACCAGAAGCAAAGGACAGTGAGATAAATCGTTTACAGTACTTGTGAGTATAACATTTGGTGAAGACGCTTTGTATACTAACCTGTATTTCCAGTGGATACCTCCAAGAGAAGGAGGGCGGCCCTACCCCTGAGATAGCGTGGTGGGCGAGCCGAGGAAATATTCGACGGAAGCTAAGCGCAGCGACAAGACCATCAGCTAGACCGAATTTTCCATCACCAATCGGACCTGGGTCAAAGTGGAAAGAGACGGGCGTCCTTTGTGTACACTTGAGCGTGGTGGGTGAGTCTTTGTGCTGTGGAAACTTTCACTTTTGACGTGGTGCTGTGTACTGCTGTGTATTGCTGTGTGCCTTGTCAGACAAACCCCCGCCTTCGTACACTTTGTCTAAGGAAGACGAAGAGGTTGCCGGTCTTAGCAGAGAACATCTGAATATATGCTGTGAATACGCTGTAGGTCTACGTAGCGAAGTGGTGTCACGGAAACGATCTCCCTTCCAGACGTTAGGGTGTTTCTGAAGAACGGCGGTGAAGAACTGAACGATTGGTGTACGTGTGAGTACAATTAAAGGTCCCTACTGTTGATGCTTTTACCTATATAATACTTACTGTTGCAGAGAGTGAGGTGTAGGAACTCCGCCGTCCCGGGCCGCTACAAAGGGGCGCCCCTGCTCGGGATACTATCGCCTAACGGCAAACAGAGAAGGGCAGCGCTCGGCCTGGTGTGACGGCGTGACGTGTCCACCCCTCTGTGACCAACGAGCTCGTCGTGAGGGTTCGTCCCCGATGCCGCCCGGAAAACTACTTGTTGATCTGACCTATCGAGAGAAACCAATTGTTGTAAGTCCGCCATCTGGTTGTGTTATATTGGCCCCTTTCTAAGTCTGTTGATTGCAGGGACGGAGAATGCACCGCACCGAAACGGAACGCAATAAGGATCCTGTAAGAGAGCGAACTGTGTGAAACTTGTACCTACTGTGCGCTGTAGTCAGCGAAGAGGTGAGAGCAAAGCCAAGTCGAAACTAACTGTGCCTTTGTGTCCCAGCTGCTGCCTGTGAAGAAAGAGAAAGAGAGTGAACATCAAGAGAACGAACTGTGTGAAACTTGTACCTACTGTGAGCTGTAGTCAGCGAAGAGGTGAGAGCAAAGCCAAGTCGAAACTAACTGTGTCCTTGTGTCCCAGCCGCTGCCTGTGGAACAAGAGAACGAGAGTGAGCACCAAGAGAACGAGCTGTGTGAAAACCTGTACTTACCAAGAGCTGTATCCAGCGAAGAGGTGAGAGCCATCCAAGTCGGATTAACTGTGTCTTTGTGTCCCAGCCGCTGCCTGTGGAAAAAGAGAACGAGAGTGAGCACCAAGAGAACGAGCTGTGTGAAACCTGTACTTACCGAGAGCTGTAGCCAGCGAAGAAGTGAGAGCTATCCAAGTCAGACTAACTGTGTCTTTGTGTGCCAGCCACTGCCTGTGGAGAGAAAGAGAAGGAGAGTGAACAAACGACAAAGAACTGTACGAGCCCGAGTGGTGAAGTCCTCGTGAAGTGGAATACAGGTACGCAGACAAGAGATTCACTTCGACAACTCATGCTGTTTTATCTCTGCCTCCAGGAAGGAAAAGGAGGGCGCCGCGGATAGCGGGGACAGGCAGGAGCCTGTTTTCTACGTCTCCCTTTGGCCTACAGCGCCTTGGACCCCTGTTGCCCCCCCCCTTTCTGTCACTCGCTTGGCCATAGCCTGCCTGGAAGGCAGAGCAAGAGTTTAGTTTTAATTGCCCTTTCCCCAATTCCCCAAGTCTTTTAAAATATTTAAATAAATAAAGATTGTTTTATATATTTTACCTGTTCTTGTCGTTGTCTGGTCATTGGGTTGGCTTTGGGGACCTCCTCGAGGTGGAAGTGGAGAAGGGGCGTGGCTGTTAGTGATGTCACAGGGTGACTATTGTAGGGCGGAACCAAAAGCGGCAGAGATTGGTTCCGCCCGAAGAGATTGGTTCCGCCCAGGCCGCATTCGACGACACACCACTTTACTTCCTGGTCTCCCTAGCAACCCAAATCAGGAGAAAACAAGCAACAGGTGCAGCAAATTAATGTAGCAGCACCGATTGGGAGAGGGAATGAGGACGGGCCACATAAATAGAGCTGTAGCAAAACACAAGGGAGAGTTGTTTCGGGCACGAGCTCCATTGTTGCCTAGGGCCGAAATTCACACGCTCCGTCCTCGGAGGAGCCGGAGGGTGCCGTTGATCCATAGAGCGCTTAGAGCGAAAGGAGAGAGTACGGCAGCCAAGAGAGGCAAAAGAGGACGGAGCTGTGAGAGTTAAAGGAGCACTGCACCACAGTGCTTGACCAAAGTGGATGTTGATGAAGATCTTGTGAACCTTATAGGTTGAAAAACGAGCGGAGTACGACGTACATTGAGAGGAACAAAAGAGAAGGAAACGTATTGGTTGTCTGCAATGTGAACTAAGCGGAGAATTGTGGGACGAAGAAAATTGCGACTGTTGTGAGTAACAAAACCTTTTGTTGAAACGAATCGAATACTGACTTGTGATTTTACTGGATACCTCCAGGAGAGGGAGGGCGGCCCTAACCCCTGAGATAGCGTGGTGGGTGAGCCGAAGGAACCTTCACTGAAGCAACCACAGCAACGACACGAACAACTAAGCCATATTTTCCATCGCCAAATTCGACCAAAGCGAAGTGGAGGAAGACGGGCGTCCTTTGTGTACACCTGAGCGTGGTGGGTGAGTCTTTGTGCTTTAGAAACTTCACGTTGAAGTGGTGTCGTGTATTGCTGTGCAATTGCTGTGTGTCTTGTCAGACGTACCCCCGCCTTTACCCATTTTCGTCGAGGGAAGACGAAGAGGCAAACGGTCCTAGAGAGACCTATCTATTATATGCTGTGAGTGTGCTTCAGGTTTAAAGCGACGGTGTGGTGCCCTGGAACGATTTCCCGTCTGAACATTGGGCGGATTTTGGAGAGTGGCGGTGAAGGACTGAAAAGTTGGCAGTTGTGTGAGTACAACCTTGGGCCAGTAGTGTTGATACTTTACCTGTGTGGATTTTATTGTCGCAGAGAGAGAGGTGAAGGAGTTTCGCCGCCCCGAGGTCTCTACAAAGGGGCGCCCCTGTCCAGTGCTCGATCGGCCAACGGGCAGCGAGGAGAGGGCAGCGCTCGACCCGGGTGGGACGGCGTGACGTTTCGCCCCTCTGCAGACCATCGAGCTCGCCGAGAGGGTTTCGCCCCTGGCGCCATATAGGAACTGCTGGCCATCTGACACAACGTAGACGTCCATGGTCGTGAGTCCGCCACCTCGCTCAGTTATACACTAACCTTTACAAGCTGTATTGACAGAGACGGAGAACGTGAGTGAGCACCAAGAAAACGAACTGTGGGAAACCTGTACTTACCGCGAGCTGTAAACAGCGAAGAGGTGAGATCCATCCAAGTCAGAGTAACTGTGTCTTTGTGTCCCAGCCGTTGCCTGTGGAGGAAGAGAACAAGAGTGAGCCCCAAGAGAACGAACTGTGTGAAACCTGTACTTACCGAGAGCTGTAAACAGCGAAGAGGTGCGAGTCATCCAAGTCAGATTAACTGTGTCTTTGTGTCCCAGCTGCTGCCTGTGGAGAAAGAGAATGAGAGTGAGCACCAAGAGAACGAGCTGTGTGAACAACCTGTACTTACCAAGAACTGTATCCAGCAAAGAGCCGCTGCCGGTGGAGATAACGAGAGCCTGAAGAGGCCGTTATTTTAAGTTCCCCTTCCTCCCTCCCTTATTTATTTATTTTAAGTAATTTGAATAAAGTGTATTTTAAATATTATGCTTACCGTGTGTGTCTGGTCATTGGGGTGGCTTTGGGTACCTCCTCGAGGTGGAAAAAGGGGCGTGACCTTATTAACAGCTGGGTCCACCCCTACCTGTGACATATATATATATATATATATATATATATATATATATATATATATATATATATATGTGTGTGTGTATATGTACATGTGTATACATATGAATGGCCCCTACACTAATAGGATTTTGTTTTCTTTCTTCATGTCTCGTCTTCGACCCCGAGGAAAATGAGACAAACAGACCCAGTTCCGGTAAATGTGAAAGTCGGCACTGGCTGACCTTCAACGTGATGCCCAGCTGATGCCTGACCAACGACCACCGGCAGAACCCGCTTAACTTCGGACTAATCTCCTTATCCGTTTCAATGTATATAATAGGGGTGTAACGGTTCACAAAATTCATGGTAGGGTCCGACACAATACACTGGTGTCACGGTGCGGTGCGTTTTAGATACAGCAAAAAGAAACAATTGCCAGATACATTTCCTTGATTTTTTAAAAATTGTTTTATTACTGAAAACTAACAAAGTATGATTTATTTATTTTTTACATTGAACAATAATGGAGCTTTACCCATCTTCTATGGTATTTTCTTACCTGCATACTGTATTTGTCATGACTTTGGTCTTTTCCACTGTTCTGTTTCTTTTGTTTTGTTCTGTGTGTGTTTTGTGTTTTGACAGCTCTCACGTGCGCGTCTGCCACCGAAGCGATCTCATCAGCACTGATTTCATTCACCTGCGACATCACCTGTTTCTCATTTGTCTCCCCATTCGTTTGGTATTTAAGCTCTCTGTGTTTAGTGTTCCTTGCGAGTTCGTCATTGTTATGTTGATTCAGTCTTGTCATGTCGTCTTCGCCGCCTTTGTTGGATTTATTTAGTTTTTGACCTTTTTGTATTTTTTGTCATTTTTGCTCTGCCTGCTCTGTCTGCTTTCTATCGTTCACCTCTCATTAGGACATCAGCACCTCCGCTCCTCTCCGCTTCTGTGGATATTTATACCTCTCTCTGCCCTGCCGGTCTTTTGCCCTGCTGTCTCTCGTGTGTGGCCGTGGCTCTGTTGCACTGTGTAAGCTCCTCTTCGCCGCCCTGCTGCATCTACCGGACTACATGCTGTGCGCTGTCCAGAGTACTGGTAATTCCTGCTGTCCAGTAGCACTGTGACGGATCGTTTGGTGTCCAGCCTTTAGCCGGCTGTATTGCCGGGTTGTCATCACTCATCTCCCCGATTCGAATCGGTGGTTCCCTACATCGTGCTGGGCGCGCGATCTCCAGTGCACGTCTGTGACTTCTATCATCGACCCCTCTCAGCGGCAATGAGCTTTGGACTATTTCATGACTGTTTGTGACCAGCAGAGCAGTGGATTGAGTTCCCGAGTGTTTTTCCAGTATTTTCTCCCTGGCTAAGCCCAGTGGTTTTTCTCTGTCTATAATTTTGTCTTTATTAAACTTTGAGTTATCTGCAATTGGATCCTTGCCTCTGTGTGTTCATCATCACGTCCTGACAGACGAACTCGCCACAGATGGATCCAGCGGATGCTGACAACGTACGCTCTGCTCTGGCACAACAGGGGGCATGGCTGGGGCAGCAGGATGCTCAGCTCTCTACCACATCACGGGAGGTGGAACGCCTTGCCGCTCGAGTTTCCGATCTCAACTCTCAGCTCGAACGCATGAGGTTGGAGGGTTCCATTCCTCACCGTTCATCTGATCCTGAGCCCCATGTCACCAGTCCACCCACATACGACGGAGATCCTAATGCCTGCCGGTCATTTTTGTCCCAGTGCTCATTGATTTTTTCTCTCCAACCCCGCAGATACGCCGCGGAAGAGACGCAAGTGGCATATGTCATCACTCTGCTGACCGGCAGGGCTAGAGAGTGGGCTACGGCGGTCTGGGATGCCCGAGCTCCATTTTGTCAGACTTTTGAGGATTTCCGTTCAGAGATGCTGAAATTATTTGATCGGTCAGCACAGGGAGAAGCGGCTGCAGCTCATATGGTCCGTCTGGTGCAGGGTAATCACACTGTCACGGATTACTCCATTCAATTCCAGACGTTAGCGGCGGTGTGTGGTTGGAATGAGACGGCTCTTCAAGCTCAGTTTGTAGAGGGATTAAGAGACGAGGTTCAAGACGAGATTGCTACTCATGATCTTCCACGCTCCCTCGATGGTCTTATTGAGCTCTCTCTGCGTATTGAGAATCGTCTTCTGCATCGTCGCCACCGCCGCTCATTACGTTATCGTGCTCTGCAGGACGAGGCGGCCGATTCATCTTCACATTCTTCATCTGTCCATTCCCCTGTGCTGATTGAACCTATGCAGCTTGGAAGAATGAAGCTGACATCTAAGGAGAGAGAGCGGAGGTTGCTTAATGGATTATGCTTGTATTGTGGCAAACCGGGACATCAGGCACGGAACTGTTCACTAAAAAACAATGCCCATCGGTGAATCCAGGAGTCCTGGTGGGCACGGCCACTCATGAAATCTCCTCTGTTTCTAGCACTCTTCTTCCAGTCCTTTTATCCTTTGATGGTAAGGAACATTCCTCGCGAGCTCTTCTCGATTCCGGAGCGGAGGGCAATTTTTTGGATTTCGATCTGGCACGAAAGTGGGGAATTCCTGCCGTTCCTCTCAAGGTTCCATTAACTGTATGGACTCTGAAGGGAAAGCAGACAGCACAGGTTACCCATTGCACTGCACCCGTTATTTTGCACATATCTGGTTATCATCGTGAGGAGATTGTGCTGTACCTCCTGCATGATTCTCTTTCTCCCGTTATTTTGGGCCATGCATGGTTGGCACAGCACAATCCTCACGTTGATTGGCAGCGTAATGTTATTTTAGCTTGGTCACAGTCTTGTCATGCGTCATGTCTTGGGTCTGCTCCTTCTGGTTCTGTTCTTTCTGTTTCTCAGGTTTCGACGGTTGATCTGACCGGGGTCCCGGCGGAGTATGCTGATCTATCTCTGGTTTTCAGTAAAGCCCGGGCCACCTCCCTGCCTCCCCATCGGCCCTAGGACTGTGCTATTGAGCTTCTCCCAGGCACTTCTCCACCTAAAGGTAGACTTTATTCTCTATCTGGTCCTGAAAGGGAGGCTATGGACAGTTATATCAATGATTGTTTGCATGCTCGTCTCTTTCGTCCCTCTTCCTCTCCCGCTGGAGCTGGATTCTTTTTTGTGAAAAAGAAGGACGGCTCCTTACGTCCATGCATTGATTATAGAGGTTTAAATGACATTACTGTTAAAAACAGATACCCCTTACCTTTAATGTCTACTGCCTTTGAGCTTTTGCAGGGAGCGCGTTTCTTCACCAAGCTAGATCTGCGCAACGCTTATCACTTGGAATGCATCAGAGAGGGCGATGAGTGGAAGACGGCATTTAATACCCCTTCCGGACACTTCGAATATTCCGTTCTGCCGTTCGGTCTCACGAACGCTCCGTCCGTCTTCCAGGCTCTGGTTAACGACGTGTTGAGAGACATGATAAACAAGTTTGTCTTTGTGTACCTGGATGACATTCTCATCTTTTCCCCTTCTATACAGGCACACACTCAGCATCTTCGCAGGGTCTTACGACGCTTGCTTGAGAATCAGCTTTATGTTAAGGCGGAGAAGTGCGAGTTTCATAGGAAGTCGGTTTCGTTCCTGGGTTTTGTCATTGCCGTAGGGGAGATTTGTCCTGATCCAGCTAAGATCAAAGCGGTCTTCGAGTGGCCAACCCCCGACTCGCGTAAGGAGGTTCAACGATTTCAGGGTTTTGCTAATTTTTATCGGCGATTCATCAGAAATTTCGGTCAGATTGCTAAACCTCTTACAGCACCCACATCCTCTAAGGAGAGTTTTTGCTGGAACAGGGAAGCTCAGGAAGCCTTTGATATGTTAAAGTCCCGGTTTATCACTGCACCTGTGCTTTCTATTCCAGATCCTACGGCTCAGTTTATTGTTGAGGTGGATGCATCGGATGTCGGGGTAGGCGCCGTTTTGTCCCAGCGGTCCTCTAAGGACGGGAAAGTGCATCCGTGTGCCTTTTTCTCCCACCGGTTAAGCCCTGCTGAACGAAATTACGACGTAGGTAATCGGGAGTTGCTGGCCGTCAGACTGGCTTTGGGCGAATGGCGTCTCTGGTTGGAGGGTGCCTCGGAACCTTTCCTGGTCTGGACGGATCACAAAAACCTAGAATACATCCGTTCAGCCAGGAGATTAACTTCACGGCAGGCTCGCTGGGCACTCTTCTTTGATCGATTTAACTTCACCCTCTCGTACCGGCCGGGTTCTAAAAACACGAAGCCCGATGCTCTCTCTCGCTTGTTCGATTTCTCTAACACTAAGAGAACCGAAACCATCCTCCCGGAGGGGCGAGTGGTGGGTGCTCTCCGCTGCGGAATCGAGCAGCGGGTGAGGGAGGCCGGCCGAGAGGGGGAACTGCCAGATGGGTGTCCGGCGGGTCGGTTGTGGGTTCCTGCTACGCTCCGTTCCGAGGTCATCTGGTGGGGTCATGAGTCCAAGTTTGTTTGTCATCCTGGAGTTCGGAGATCGTTGGTTACCATCCGTCAACGATTTTGGTGGCCTTCTATGGCATCAGATGTCAGACAGTTTGTATTAGCCTGTCAGGTGTGTGCTCGTAATAAGACTTCTCATCAAGCCCCCGTTGGTCTGTTAAAGCCCCTTTCTGTCCCCTTCCGCCCCTGGTCACATTTAGCCGTAGATTTTGTTACCGGCTTACCTAATTCTAAAGGTAACACTGTCGTTTTGACTGTGGTGGACCGTTTTTCCAAGGCGGTTCATTTTATTCCCCTCCCCAAGTTGCCCTCTGCCAAGGAAACGGCCCAGATATTGATTGAACACGTCTTTCGTTTACATGGTCTGCCCTCTGACGTGGTATCTGATAGGGGTCCTCAGTTTATTTCCTGTTTTTGGCAAGAGTTCTGTAGACAGATTGGCGCTACCTCCAGCTTATCTTCAGGTTATCATCCTCAGACCAACGGGCAATGTGAACGGGCTAATCAGGATCTCGGTCGTGCGCTCCGCTGTCTGACATCTCAATTTCCAAGTTCCTGGTGCCAACAGCTTCCCTGGGTTGAATATGCTCATAATTCACTTCCTGTTTCTTCTACCAACATGTCACCTTTCGAGGCTTCGATGGGTTTTCAGCCACCTTTGTTCCCATCACAAGAATCCGATGCGGCGGTTCCGTCTGCTCTAGCCTTTGTTCAACGCTAAAAACGCACTTGGAACAGAGCTAGAACAGTGTTAATTCAGGCAGCCAGACGAACCAAAGCCGCGGCCGATCAACACCGTCGACCTGCGCCCCATTATATTTGTGGGCAGAAGGTATGGCTTTCCTCCAAGGATCTGCCTCTCCGAGAGCATTCTCGTAAATTGACTCCTAGGTTCCTTGGTCCATACAGTATCATTAAGGTTGTTAGTCCGGTGGCGGTTAAGCTCAGATTGCCTCCTGCTCTCGGTCGGATTCACCCTGTTTTCCATGTGTCCAAGGTTAAGCCTGTATTCTTTTCCCGTATTAATCCTGTTCCCTCTGCTCCTGCTCCCCCCATCCCTTTGCTAGTGGACGGCTCTCCTGCTTATTCAGTGAGAACTTTACTAGATATGCGTAGACGGGGCAGAGGTTTTCAGTATTTAGTTTATTGGGAGGGTTACGGTCCGGAGGAAAGGTGTTGGGTCCCGGCCCGGGACAATCTGGATCCGGAGTTGATCGCAGACCTCCATCGGCGACTAGGTAAGCCTCCTCCGGGACCGCCTGGGGGCGGTCATTAGGAGGGGGGTACTGTCATGACTTTGGTCTTTTCGACTGTTCTGTTTCTTTTGTTTTGTTCTGTGTGTGTTTTGTGTTTTGACAGCTCTCACGTGCGTGTCTGCCACCGGAGCGATCTCATCAGCACTGATTTCATTCACCTGCGACATCACCTGTTTCTCATTTGTCTCCCCATTCGTTTGGTATTTAAGCTCTCTGTGTTTAGTGTTCCGTGCGAGTTCGTCATTGTTATGTTGATTCAGTCTTGTCATGTCGTCTTCGCCGCCTTTGTTGGATTTATTTAGTTTTTGACCTTTTTGTATTTTTTGTCATTTTTGCTCTGCCTGCTCTGTCTGCTTTCTATCGTTCACCTCTCATTAGGACATCAGCACCTCCGCTCCTCTCCGCTTCTGTGGATATTTATACCTCTCTCTGCCCTGCCGGTCTTTTGCCCTGCTGTCTCTCGTGTGTGGCCGTGGCTCTGTTGCACTGTGTGAGCTCCTCTTCGCCGCCCTGCTGCATCTACCGGACTACATGCTGTGCGCTGTCCAGAGTACTGGTAATTCCTGCTGTCCAGTAGCACTGTGACGGATCGTTTGGTGTCCAGCCTTCAGCCGGCTGTATTGCCGGGTTGTCATCACTCATCTCCCCGATTCGAATCGGTGGTTCCCTACATCGTGCTGGGCGCGCGATCTCCAGTGCACGTCTGTGACTTCTATCATCGACCCCTCTCAGCGGCAATGAGCTTTGGACTATTTCATGACTGTTTGTGACCAGCAGAGCAGTGGATTGAGTTCCCGAGTGTGTTTCCAGTATTTTCTCCCTGGCTAAGCCCAGTGGTTTTTCTCTGTCTATAATTTTGTCTTTATTAAACTTTGAGTTATCTGCATTTGGATCCTTGCCTCTGTGTGTTCATCATCACATCCTGACAGTATTAAACAAAAACAACTCCTTATAAAAAAATGAAAATGTAACATTATATGTATGAACAAATACAAAGAAAATAACAATTTTGTTTTTATACAGAACTCTATAACTCTTTATATGGAGTATGTTTTTACTCAATTTTTAAGTTTTTCTTCAGAAAGATGAGTGTCCACATTTTCTGTGAACAGCACAGATCTGCTTGATGTGACAATGTGGAAAACACCCTCTCACTAGGGACAGAGGTTCCAGGCACAGCCAAATAACGCTGTGCCAACATGGCAAGATGAGGGTATTCGTGCTCATGGGCTTTCCACCATTTCAGTGGATCTGCATCCAGTGGAATAGAGTGAACAATTTCATTTCCTCCTCTGCAATTTTGGCCACAGATTTGGGGTTTGGCTCATGATGATGGGTCATGAACATTCCTCCAAAAAGTTCAGTCATGGCTGATTTCTTTTCTTTTGGAGGTGATGTTGAGGGCTCCAAGTCAATTGTCTGAGACTCCATGGAGGTTGCTGGCTCATTAAAAAAAAACATAGTATGGGATTCACTACAAAAGGTTAATATAAATTACACACACACACACACACACACACAATTGCAACTGTTATACACGGGATACAACAATACAGAACAGATTAAAATGAATTCATAATGGATGTTGTATCTGGATGTATTCAGTGTCAAATTATGGATATTAAAATGTTATTTAAAAAAATCCCATAAAGCTATGAAAATAATTAATAAAAAATATAGTAAGCAGCAAAATATAAATTTAAATTTAATACTCACAATCTCTGTGGTTAAAGCTTCATAGACTTTCAGGCGAGTAGTAGCATCCAAGTGTTGCAGTGATTTAAAACGTGGATCCAAAGCTGTGCTCTTGTGTAGGTATTCTTGAAGATCAGGTGCTGTATATCGCTGCTGCAGGTCATTTTTGATGGCTGTTTTGACATCCTTCACTGCTGGGCTGTCATCATCAGACAGTACCATGGATTTCAGGATCATCATTTTCATAGGAAGGACCATGGACGCAGATGGAGAGGACTCGGTGCACATAAGGGTTGTCACTGTTTTTAAGGGTTTCAAAACTGTGATGACATTCTCAGCCAGTCTCATGTCGTTTTCAGACAAAGTCTTTGGGCCCTATTTTAACGATCTAAGCGCATTGTCTAAAGCGCACAGCGCAACGTCTAAATGGGCGTTTCCGAATCCACTTTTGCTAATTTAACGACGGGAAAAATGGGTTTTGCGCCGAGCGCATGGTCGAAAAGGGTAGGTCCTATTGTAATGGGAGTATTTTGGGCGTAACGTGCAGTAAACCAATGAGAGTCTCAGTTCTCATCCCCTTTAAAAGCCAGTTGCTCTGGCGCTATGTCTAATCCCTATTTAGATGACGGACTTTGTAAACTGAAAAACTAAGCGGAGGAAGAAGATCCCCAGTTTAAGATTAATGTTAAATAATTATGTTGTTTTTCCACTTGTATTGAAATTTTTATTTTTTTATTAAAACCTTTAAACCCCGTTTTCTTTTAGTCATGGAAGTAAAAAAGCAGGCTTGTAATTGGTTTAAATGTATGGCTATCCAATATCATAAAAAAATAATTTACAAGCATGTAAGATAAGGTTTGTACTCTAAAAATACTTTATTTGTAACAAACAGGAGATAAAGAATTTACAAACGGCTGTATGCGCGTTTCAGCACTTTGGACAGCGATTTTTTTAGCAAAGAGTTTTTTTTAAGCATGACTTAAAAATGTTTCTCATCTCACCATATCCGCAGGTACAGAGTCATCATATAATAAATCCGTGAGGTAGCATTTAAAAAAACATTTAAAAACAGATGCATTTGTTCAAAGCAAAGCATTTATTTACTTACCAGGCTGTAGGTGAAGCAACTCTTTGCGCCTTCTAACGTCTCATAATTAGTCCTCATTTATGTCCAAGAGATTCAATAATAATCTTTTACATTCAATCCTTTAATCTTTCATATTTAAAAGCATTTTTGTGCTGCTGCGCATTCATGTACTTTGTGATAAGCAAACCCGCGTTGTCCTCCCGTTTATAGGTGCATTTTACTAATGCGCTCTTTAAATAACATAAAACACATTGCGCCATTGACTTTAGACTTTAGACCAGGTTTTTGTTGGTCAATGGCGTAGTCTATTTTAGTTGCCTCAAATTAGCAACGCGCCAACAATGCGCCTAAACACACCTCATTTTCAGACCAGAACGCCCATGGGCGCAAAAGGGTGCGCAAATGCATTTACTATTTAAACAACGCGGCGCTAAACGTGAAAATTAGGGTGGAAACTAGACACTTGCGTCGCGCATTGCGCTGCATTGCGCCGGGTGTAAGATAGAGCACATAATGTCTTTAACATTTTTCTTTACAGTTTTGTCTGTTATTGCAGAATACACTGCATCCTGCTGTTCAATATATCTTTCAATCATATCATAGCTTGAATTCCATCTAGTTGGCATATCTTGAATGAGTTTGTGAACAGGAAGCTGCAAGAAACCTTTCTGATCTTTGCTAGGAGACGAGAGATCTGCTGCACTGCCATTGCTTTCTGAGATGCTAGATTAATGACATAGGCAAAGCACCCTATTTGTGGTCCAAGTCGAGGGGCTCCAACAACTGCATTAACTATATTCCTGGCATTGTCAGTAGTTACAGGAATAGTTAAATTATCTCTCTCCAACTTCCACACTTCCACTGCTTCTGTCATCCCTTTGGCCAAATCCTCACTCGTGTGACTCTCAAGGGGGCGTGTCTGAAGAACGTGGCTTTTCAGCTCCCATTTATCGGTAATGAAATGTGCCCTTACAGTAAGGTTGCTTTGTGTAGCCCTTGACGTCCAGCCGTCTGTTGTCACCGCAACCGCTGCTGCTTTGGCCAATTGGTTCTCTATTTGGGCTTTTGTTTTTTGGTACAAAGCAGGAATTACGGTCTGACTGAAATGGGCTCGTGAAGGAATATTGTAACGGGGCTCAATTACTTGAAGCATGTTCTTAAAACCTGCCTTTTCCACTACGGAGTAAGGTCTCTTATCCGCGGCTATAAATGTACAAATCGCCGCGGTGATGTCTTTTGCCCTGTTTGAATCAGTTGGATATGTTTGTCTAAATGCTGCGGGGATAGTTTGTGGCGTGTATGTTTCTGCTCTTTTTCGTCTTGTTCCAGATACTGACACACTGGGGTGATGTCGGCGTAAATGAGTTGACATGTTTGAAGTATTCCCGCTGGTGTAACCTATTGTCGTGTAGCAGATGCGACATACCGTTGTTTTTTATCCACGACTCTCTTGCCATCACCATCATAGCTTACAGGGAATCCAAAGTGCACCCAAACACCAGACCTGTTGGTTATTGGAGGATCTTTTATTTCTGGTCTGTGAAACGCATTCGACATTTTGCTACGAACCTTCAGTGCGTACACCTGACTGACTGAAGTTAGTGTTGTTGTTTTTTTCGGGGGTGGGAGGGGCGTTGCCTGTTACATCGTTTTGGGCTACTTTGTTGAACGCATAACATTATATTTCACACACTTTTTATTTTCTATTAATTAGTCCAACAGTTCGATACATAATGCTTACCGCGTCCCGGCCCGAAAGCCTCGTACCGAACGGTTCAATGCGAATATGCGTATCGTTACACCCCTAATATATAAATATATATCTCCCAAGGGTTTTTCCCTCCTAGGACTTTTTTTACTTCCCCGGCTAAGCCTGGGGTTTTTTTTCTCCTAGGGGGTTTTTCAACCTGGGGAGGCAGCCTTCTTGGGCTTAACTTAGCACCCTCTTCTTTATGTTACATTAGTAATACGCACGCTTATAATGTTGATTCAATGCCGCAGCAAATTTAGATGCTTGTGCTATCGTGTATTATGTTGTGCTATCTGTAGATTTTCTGCTTTAACTTCTGTATATTCGGCAGCTTTGCAACAACGGACCGAATAGCCTTTCTCACGTCTTTCTCCGCTGCCATTACTGAACTACAACTCAAACTGACGCACGACCTCAACGTCATCATTTTTAGCCACCCCCCTCTGTTCGCTGATTGGACCTGCAGATTTTTGCACGAGAAAACGAAACTCTACAGAGCAGTCCCAGACGTACTGCTGAAGCAAAATTAAAATTAAGCGGAAGCACGTAGGAGGGCGGAGCCAGGCTAACGGAAGACGGCAAAGAAGAGAAACCAGGGAAGTGGAAAGAAACAAAATTATTTTATTTGGGAGTTTAAAGAGTGGGATTAAAGACACATTAATAATTGCATGACAATTTGTAATAATTCTTATTCTTATTATTATGATTTTTATTATTAATGACGCTTATTGTTATTTAGAAGAAGAATGTTGCTTTTATTATTATTATTATTTACTGTTGCCTACATCTAAATTCTATATCCGCTTAAGTTTTTTTATAATATTTTAAAATGGTGTAGTAACTTCTGTAGTGTGTTGTTCTATATTTTTTATACATATGTTTGTTAGCGAAGATCCAGTTTGATACAGAGCTCCGGATATAGTTTAAATTAAGAATTTGTTTCCACGACATCCACATGTTTTACTAGGCTAATTCATAATTTGAAGTAGTAATAATTGTAATAGTAATTACGTAATATTATAATAATTCATTCCAAGGAAATTGTTTAATATTGGGAACAAATTCTAAATTTATGGCCATACTTTAGACTAAATAAGAAAAATAATTGTTATTTGTGTTCACAATGTAGTATAAAAGATAATTTGTGGCCATGATTTTGTCCGCATGTCAACATGATCGGATTCACGACTCCATTAAACACAAGCATGCATCTTACTTAACCTATTCATGTATTTATTTATCATCGAATGGTATGTAACTGACTAGCTAAGGTTTTGATGCATTACCATGTTTTCGTAGCACATCCTTGTGCTATCTGGCATTGTGCACTCCATTTCAATTTCTTCTCCCTACTCAATCTTAACTTTGATTTTTACTTTCATTTATGAATAAGGCTTGTTAGACGTTTTCACAGCAACTAGTAAATTATCAAAGTGGGTTCTGGGTTGAGCAAGCGGTGCTGAGCGTAATGATCAAGCGGAATTTTCGGAAATGTGCTCTGCGCTCTGATGGTAATATTACTGCACCGCTCAACGCTCCGCTCCCGCTAAGCTCCGTTCACATGCTCTGCCCTGAAATGTCAGGTAAAGCCCGCAGGCTCGCAACTGAAGGAAAACATATGCCTACAAATCAAATGCTTTGGTAAAGTCACACAAATTAACTCTTTCCCCGCCATTGACGAGATATCTCGTCAATTAAGAGAAAACGCTTCCCCGCCAATGACGAGATTTTCCGTCTTTCCGCAATACCGCTATTATCCCCCAGGTGGCGCCCTTCCGCAACTTTTTAAAACCGGAAGTATTGCCCTATGGCAAGCTGCTGCATGTCCGTGTCTGTTTTAAAAATCGCTCTGAATGGGATCTCTATCAAAAGTCCGTCATAAAAATTGAATTATCTCTGCTTTTTGCTCAAAATATGGTGTTTTTGCAAAAACCTACTCATATTTAAAAGCTGATTGCAAAAGAACCACTAAAGGTAGGATGAAACGTTTTTTTTTTTGTTTGAAAGCAGAGGGTCTGTTCTTTCATTTGGTTGTATGTTTATATATTTAAAGAAGAAAATTTTCTGGAAGGCATTAAACTTTGGTGAAAATCATGAAAAATGCTGGCGCTGGCTTGCAACTTTTTTTAAAAACGCTGGCGGTGAAAGACTTAAACATTGAAGTCCATGTTGCAAAAAAATAAACACTGAAGTTTATAATTACTATGTTGTTGTTTTTTTTACAGTGGGTAAAATTATATCATTTCTTTTAGTTTGTCAGTGCATTTTGTAGTATTAGGCATTGTTTGCGAATTTCCGTACTAACTCAAAACATGCGTACACCACCTCCTGAGTTGGCATAGGATTTGAGTGTGCCGTACGCCAACGTCCATATTGATAAATCTCAAAGTCACCATGGTTTTGGGTGTACGCCAGGTGTATGCTGGAAATTTGGTGTACGCACTTTTGATAAATGAGGGCCAATGTGTACAGCACGAAAGGACAGGGGGCGAATTCTAATTGGAAATTGTCATTCCTATGCCCTATTCCTCTTGAATATCCAAGCTCCTGTGTAAATTTTGGAGGGAGTTGCCCAATTGTGTCTCATAGCCTATTGTGTGGCACAAAAACACCCTTTGGAATTCACCCAGGGAGTTTTAATTCGTGATGATCCTGCTTTCTGATTGAAATGCACTGTGAGTGCGTATTTAATTTTAATTGAGTTTTTTTTATTCAATTGTATTAAAATTTACATTGCATTATGTTTTATTTATTGAAATGGTTATTTTTGTAAAAAAAGCTTCTCTTTAAAAGTCGTTATTTCACTAATGGAATAATTAGTAAAATAAGCAGTGGTTTATTTGCTGATAAAGTATGATCCATGATCACTGTACTCTCAGAAAGTTTTTTTTACATTTTATAATTTACAAATATGCAAAATAAAATGCTTGCATAAGTAAGAATACTTTATTTGTAACAAAGAAGAGATAAAGAATTTACAAACATGTGGAAAGCCAAAAAGTTTCAGCACTGGGACAGCATTTAAAAACGTTTGTGTGCTACTGCGCATCCATGCATGTAAAAGGCCAATGCGCAATGTTGTCCCATTTATAGGTGCATATTACTAACGTGCTCTTTAAATAACAAAAACAATATTGCTCCATTGACTTTAAACTTTAGACCAGGATTTAGTTGGTCAATGGCGTGGTCTATTTTAGTTGCCTCAAAATAGCAACGTGCCAACAATGCGCTTGAACACACCTCGTTTTCAGACCAAAACACCCATGGGCGCAAAAATTTTAACAACGTGACACTGAATATGAAACTGATAACTGTGCTGGTCGGAAACAAGCAAGAACACTTCCGTGTGGTCTATAAATATACACAAAACATATTTATAATTATTGCTCATCAAAGAAACTTCACACCATAATAAAAATTAAAGGAATGTAATTGATTGAACAGGAGCCAAACACGGTACTGTAGGTTCAATTCAATTCAATTTTATTTATATAGCACTTTTTACAATTGTTAATTGTTTCAGAGCAGCTTTACATTAATAGATGTAGGAAAAGCATAGAAAAGTGAGCGTAGTAAGCAGCTTTACATTAATAGATGTAGGAAAAACAGAAAAGCGAAATAATGTAACGTATACAGTAGTAAGTTAAGCAAAAAGTGGCGGACTCTCTGGGGGATGAAAAAACCCCCTAGGAGAAAAAGCCTCCTGGCTAGTCCGGGGGAAAACTCCAAGGAGGGGAAAAACCCTTGAGAGAGATACATATATATTTATATATATAAATACTATCAGGTTATGTGAACGGGTAAGCGAATTAAACTGGTTCCGCCGGTGGTCACTGGTCAGACATTGGCTGGGCATCTCGTTGAAGGACAGTCAGTAGATCAGTGGTGTGATGACCTTCACAGCTGCAGGAACTGGGTCTGTTTGTCTCATTGTCCTCAGGGTCGAGGACGAGACAGGGAAAGAGAAACAGAATCCTATTAGCATAGGGGCCGTTCACATGTAATGCAAGTGTCATACATTATAGTGGTTTAAGTCAGCTCGGTTTCAGACAGGCTAACTATTGCGGCATAATTATATTACCCATATGAGGTATGTGAGTGCTTTGTTCTAGACAAATTAACTATTGCGGAATAAGTACATTTACCTGACATTTTATGTGAATGCTTTGTTAAAGAAGAATGTCTTAAGTTTAGCTTTAAATTGATCGACTGTGTCTGATACTCGAACATTATTTGGTAAATTATTCCAGAGCTTAGGGGCTAAGTAGGAGAAGGATCTACCACCTTTAGACAGTTTTCATATTCTAGGGATAATTAGGTGGCCAGAATTTTGTGATCGCAGTGTACGTGATGGATTGTATTCTGATAGTAATTCTTTAATATACGAGGGTGCTAGGCCATTTAAGGCTTTTTAGGTGATTAGTAATATTTTAAATTGTATGCGATATATTAAACTGGTAGCCAGTGTAAAGATGCCAGAATTGGACTTATGTGGTCATACATTTTAGATTGAGTAAGCACTCTTGCGGCGGCATTTTGAACCAGCTGTAACTTGTTTACCTGATTTGCGTGACATCCCCCGAGTAACGAGTTTCAATAGTCTATTCTAGAGGTCATAAAAGCGTGGACAAGCTTTTCTGCATCTGATGCAGACAGCATATGGCGTATTGACTGAGCAGGTTTTTGATATACACCTCCATATTTTTTCATATTTATTCTGAAAATAAATATGAATGGTTTAAGCACATTAACAATTGCATGTACACATCTTTTGACATAAGTGCAATTTGCCTGTTTTGAGTGTAGAAATCACTTGGGCTTTTTGGACTTTTTAATGGGATTGTTTCTTTTATATGATGCTATTCTTGTCCTGAAAAGTGGCTATTTTAAGTGACAAAGTGGCAGGGGTTTCTGACATACTTTTTTCCATTTCCTGTCAGAGACGTGAAGTCTGTAAATTGTCTGTTTGTGGGAATTTACAAGGGCTGGGAAGGGAGCAATTGAGCAAAGCATTCAGTTTCTTACATAGCACAGAAATACTGTTTTTCAATTTGTATTCTCAAGAAAAAGGATGATCAGAGCCATTGTACTTCATTTTAACATATTTAACAGTACATATTTCACCTTAAGATCAGTAAATCTAAAAAAAGTAAATAAAAAAATACAATTTTGTTGATGATACTAAAGCAAATTGCTGCATGGTGATGTTAGGGTACTGACCCAGAAATAGTCAGATACAAGATAGGTGATACAAAGTGAAGTCATGGCTACCAAGATGTCTTTTATCAAGCACAAAAGCACTTGACCAGCTTTCTGTCATTTATTGCTTAGTATTTTTGTACTATGTTTACATATTTGGCAGACACTTTTTAGTGCATAAATGTATACACTTTGTAATCATTATGTGTAAATTAGGCTGCAGTTTAACTTCATGCACACACATTTTGACCCACATCCATTTTCATTGCCACTCATATATGGTTACTGTCAGGACCGGGATTAGAACTCTCCTTACAAGATGAGCCACAGAGCAGATGGTAAATCAGGAAGAAATGGCAGACAAAACGTGAACTTAATAGAAAATTAGGCAGAAAGGTGAATGCAAAAAGTTAATAATAAAAAAAAAATTATCTAATGTCACAAAACAAAGTTGCTCATCTGAGTCCAAAACAAACATACATATTCCAAAGAAGATAGTATACAAAAACTCACAGTCCACAGAAAGTTATTCAAAGGATGTTCCAAAGTCTCCGAAAACAAATAATAAACTTTAGTAAAGCATCCACAAGGACCGAATGTCTGGACATTCAAACACAAAGCAAAGAAATGTAAAAAACAGGCAGCTTAAATATACTCAAATGAAGCAAGCCATAGGTGTCATTCTGCTGGAACAAGTTTAATATTACAGATTCTTTATTTTGTGTTTAATTTTTTTAACACATTTAATTATTTAATGTCTGTAATTCTTTTATTTATCCATGGCACTAATTATCCTGTTCAATTTATTTATGGTTTAGAGCTCCATCTAGTGGCAAGTTTTGATGTTGCTGTAATTCTGTGATTTCTGGTATTCACTTGAATCAGGAGTGAGTGCTCCATGCCGGCATCAGTAATGATGGCTCTCTATAATCGCCATATATTTTAACCCTGCAACAGCATCGCTTGTAAGTATTTCTTTGATTGACATGGATGTGCAATATATGGTTTAAGATCATTATTAATAATTTTCCATCCGGCTATTGCATTAGCCACATTGTGCTTAAGCATCAAATGTATTTATTATTTACATTACAAAATGTTACGTTTATTCGTAAACACTGCAGAATATTACATCATTGTGGATGTTGATACAATGCTGTAACTGTTGGTAATTCCTGGATTATTATCATTATTATTAAAATATGTTTATTTGTTCATTTGTAGTTTCACTCGATACCCGATGCCATTAAACCTGTGGGCAAATACTTTTGTCTTCAGAGTCATGTGAGGAGAGGGATTTTATATGACTGTCAAAGCACTAAAAGATGTTGAGGACAGTACAGTCATCAGTATAACTAATAACAAGTGGCAAATTGTTAATCAAACAGACACAGTGGGGACCCCTAGTGGGCAAAACAAATCATTACATGGACAGAACCCCCCAGGAACAGCTCCTGACATTCCTTACAGGCCGATTGGAAAGGCGGGCACAGAACTCTGATTATTAGGGATCCAATAGAAGGAACCCAGGAGTGCTTTTCAGGACCATAGCTATCCTAGTCCACCAGATACTACAAAGATCGTTGCACCAAGCAATAGTTTAGTATCCAACAGACTGTTTAGGCGGGTTTGCCCTCTATGATACGAGGTGGAGGGGATGGTCTGCCTTATGGGACAAAGGGAGAAGACAAAACAGGTTTAAGCAAAGAAACACAGAAAGTAGGATTGATTCTGAGGCACCTAGTTAAGTATAGACAATAACCCCGGATTTCCACCGACTGCGGAACGGCTGCAGATCGGCTCCGCTGCGTTACGGCTCCGCACTCCGTCGTCCGCCAATACCCACCGGTTCCGTATTTGTTGCAGAGCGGCTGCGTGCTGAAGTGACGAGGACCCGTGAGGTCTCGCAAATTCATATGAAGATCGCGCGATATCTACGTACGTCTCTGCCCATTATGACGTTTTGCTGGACCCGCCCAGATCACGAGACTTTTGGTGAATAAAACTACAAAACCAGCAACAGTTGTTTTCGTCCAAAGGAGCAGATAGGAAACCACTCAGAGGCGTCATGCCCATTGAAACTGAGGGGGCACGTGCCCCCTCGGATTTTTGAGCCAAATGGATTTTGCAAGCAACCTCAAAAATAAAAAAAGCGTCCATTAATCTTTTAATCTGTTTAAAATGCCCAAATTATCAATTTTCTGCTGCATCCGTGTCACTTTTCAGAGTTTTGATAGTGTTTTGATCGTGTACATTACTTTATTCTGGCGGCAGTCGGCGCAGCCGCAGACGTCAGCGTCTGAGCGCGCTCACGAGCTTAGCTGTTGCTGCTCGACCTTATTAGCAGGGGCGGCTTTTGCGTATGGCAGTTGCCATACCCTAGCATTCAGACAAAACACCAGAAATCAACAGGCTATAATGATGCTCATTAAAGATAATTTAAAATATTTTCAGTAGAACATATCTAAACATTGGTACATCACTAATAAGTATCATTTACACGTGTGTTCGACTTCATGCTATGACACTGGAACCAACAAGCGGATGACATCAACGTGCTGCGACAGCGGTTTGAAATCAAACTCTTCCGATGATTCCTCGAGTCACCCTCGCGGTACTTTGACGTCATCAGCCTGTCGTTCTTACAGCACAGCTTGAAGTCGAACACAATCTATAGTGGGGTTCGCGCTGCAGGAGGTCTCATGATGACCGCTGCTTTTATAATCTTTATTTTCGCAAGTAAAATCCTTTTTGTTTTAACATTTAAACAGACTCATGGTTCTCCCCCACACTCGCGCTTTGCATATTGCATACATTATTCCAGAAGTAAAATGATTTGCTCTGTGGATAAATAAATGTTCTCTTCCACTGGGGATTGTAACGCAGCCGAAGTGAATTGTATTCTTTTTTGCGCGCATTTTTGAATATGGCCACTTGTGGAATAAAAACTGCACGACGACAAAAGGTAAGACTTGTTTTTGCATTTAGCTCTGTTTTACTAAGAATTTTATTTAGTGTTGGATAACTATGTGTGCTCTATCACATCATTTAAAAGTCTTTATTGTGTGTTTATAAGTGGTTTTGGCGGTTGTCGTGACAAGATTTGTGAAGGGATGTCACAGTATGTTTTGTTTTGATATTGTCTTGTTTTAGTTTATCTGTTGCTGGAGTTGTACTTAGTTAAGAATTATTTGAAAAACATTTTAAATAATCATGATTTCTATTGTTCTATTGTTGTTGTTTCATTTGTATTGCTTCCGTATTGTTGTCAGTAGTGTACATCCGTGCAGTCATAGGATGCTTTTGTACAGGTTGGTGGAATATGTACACATATGTGGTTTTATAGATTAGTTATTTGAGAATGGCCTTCTTGTACGAAGAATTTTTGCCATACCATAGCCTAGGTTTTCGTGAAACGCCGCCACTGATTAGTAGAGATTTCTAGATTCATCTTCTTGGCACAACGCCAAAGTTCGCCAGAGTTCACGGGGGCGCGGAATCACACATGTTAACATATAAGGTAAAATTTAATGCAAAAATCCGTTCCTCTAGTAATTGTATCTAAACATATTTTTTAAAATCATTATTGAACATTAAAATCAATCACGTGGCTATAGCTTATGGCATTTTCGTTGTTTATATACTTTATGGATGTAAATTACATTAATTTCATAGGATATGCAGTTGTTGTGCAAAATGCATTAATGACAGAATTAAACAAGTCGTTAAACAAAACGTAAATAGAACACATGCCGTTTCAGATGTGAATATGATGCCAATATGTCATTAATCCCATTGAATAGTTGTCAGGAACCACAAAAGTCAGGAATCCCAATGCAGAGGTTTTAATGAGAAAACACAATGTCAGGTATGTATAGGAGATAACACTCTATGTCTTCATGAAAATGTAAATGTGAAAGTCAAAACACTCTGTGACGTCAGGAACAGGCAGGCACTCGCGGTGGGAAACCCAGCAGGGCTGTAGGACATCCACCCTCCGTTCTCACTCGTAACAACCCGTCACAGGGCAGAGAGAGTTCCAGGCGGGGCACAGCAGGAGAGAGAGAGAGAGGCGGACTGAGTCTTCAGCAGAGAGAAGTGCTGGACAGCGCACAGCTGGCGTCCGAGTCTTACGCAGGATTACGCGCAGAGCGCACTGCAGCTGGACAGCGCTAGATGTAGTCGGCGCTCAGAGAATCCGCAGACAGAGTGTAAGTGGAGGCTAGGCGGGGAACACACCACTCGGGAGAGACTGACAGTGGGGCGAGGAATCTGAAGGGATAAGGCAGCAGAGAGCACGGTAAATAATCCAAACAAAACTACACACAGTTTACTCGACACGACAGGACTAGAACTAGCCAGGCTAGCGGGCACGAACATACAAAGACGAACTTGCAAGGAACAGAGGAAACGAGGGGAATTTAAATCAAACCGGATGGGCAATAAATATGGATCAGGTGTGGGACGCCGGTGAGAAGAGTCAGAGATAATGAGGTCACCAGGTGGAAGGCGCGCACGTGTGGAGCTGTCAAAACATAAACACAACACAACACATGGTGAAACAAAGACAAAGCGGCCAATGAGACCGAATTCATGACAGGACTCCCCCCCCACGACCGCCACTGGGCGGTCCATGAGGAGGCTCACCCCGTCGCCGGCGGAGATCCTCTATCAGCCCAGGGTCCAGGATGTCCCGGGCCGGTACCCAACACCTCTCCTCCGGACCATATCCTTCCCAGTCAACGAGATATTGAAATCCCCTACCCCGGCGACGCATATCCAGTAACGACTTAACCGAATACACAGGGGCACCATCTATAAGCTGAGGGGTGGGAGGGGTGGGGGCAGAGGGAACAGGGTTAATGTGGGAAAAATACACAGGCTTCAGTTTAGACACATGAAAAACTGGATGGACCCGACCGAGAGCTGGGGGCAATCTGAGCCTGACCGTCACGGGATTAATGACCTTAACAATGCTGTATGGCCCAAGGAATCGTGGAGCCAACTTGCGAGAAGGCTCACGGAGAGGTAAATCCTTGGACGAAAGCCATACCTTCTGCCCACAGATAAAACGGGGCGCAGTTCTGCGGTGACGGTCGGCCGCGGCTTTGGTTCGTCTGGAAATCTGACGTAATGTAAATCTAGCTTTCCTCCAGGTGCGTTTGCAACGACGGACAAAAGCCAGCGCAGACGGAACCACCGCATCGGGTTCCTGTGATGGGAATAAAGGGGGCTGAAACCCCATGGACGCCTCAAAAGGGGACATGTTAAGGGAAGAAACAGGGAGAGAATTATGGGCGTATTCAACCCAGGGTAACTGTTGGCACCAGGAGCTCGGATATTGTGATGTCAGACAGCGGAGAGCTCTACCTAAATCTTGGTTAGCCCGTTCACATTGCCCGTTGGTCTGAGGATGATACCCTGAAGACAAGCTAGCCGTGGAGCCTATTTGTCTACAAAATTCTTGCCAGAAACGAGAAATAAACTGAGGACCCCTATCTGAAACAACGTCTGTGGGCAGACCATGTAAGCGAAAGACGTGTTCGATCATAACCTGGGCGGTTTCCTTGGCAGTGGGCAATTTGGGCAAAGGGACAAAGTGAGCCGCCTTGGAGAAGCGGTCGACAATGGTCAACACTACAGTGTTTCCCCTAGAACTAGGCAAATTGGTTACAAAATCGATGGCGATATGTGACCAAGGACGAGAGGGAATGGGTAATGGTTTAAGCAGACCAATAGGGGCTTGATGAGAGGCCTTATTACGGGCACAAACCTGACAGGCTAACACAAACTGTCTGACATCGGAACCCATAGAGGGCCACCAAAAACGCTGACGAACGGTCGCCAACGTTCTCCGAACTCCCGGATGGCAAACAAACTTGGACTCGTGACCCCACCGGATGACCTCGGAGCGAAGCGCATTCGGAACCCACAATCGACCCGCTGGACACCCTTCTGGCACTTCCCCCTCCCGGCCGGCCCGTCTCACTCGCTGTTCTATTCCCCAGCGTAAGGCACCCACCACCCGCCCCTCCGGGAGGATGGTTTCGTCCCCAGCGGAACCGGGGCTTTCGAACAAACGAGAGAGAGCATCGGGCTTAGTATTCTTGGAGCCGGGCCGGTACGAGAGGGTGAAGTTAAATCTGTCAAAGAAGAGCGCCCAACGAGCCTGCCGAGAAGATAACCTCCTGGCTGAACGGATGTATTCGAGGTTCTTATGATCCGTCCAGACCAGGAAGGGCTCCGAGGTCCCCTCTAACCAGTGACGCCACTCACCCAAAGCCAGTTTGACCGCCAGCAGCTCCCGATTGCCTATGTCATAATTTCGCTCTGCTGGGTTTAACCGATGGGAGAAAAAGGCACAGGGATGCACCTTGCCATCCTTAGCAGACCGCTGAGATAAAACGGCGCCTACCCCGACATCCGAAGCATCCACCTCCACAATAAATTGAGCAGCCGGATCTGGAATAGAGAGAACAGGAGCAGAGATAAACCGGGACTTTAAAATATCAAAGGCCTCCTGAGCACTGGAATTCCAGACAAACCTCTCCTTAGTGGAAGTGAGAGCAGAAAGAGGTTGAGCAATCTGACCATAATTTCTGATAAATCGCCGGTAAAAATTGGCGAAACCCAGAAATCTTAATAAATCCTTACGGGAGTCGGGGACTGGCCATTCGGCCACCGCTTTGATCTTGGCAGGGTCGGGACGGATCTCACCGGGGGCAACAACAAAACCCAGGAACGAAACTGACTTACGATGGAATTCGCACTTCTCCGCTTTGACATACAACTTATTTTCTAACAGCCGGCGTAAGACTCGGCGAACATGCTGAGTGTGTTCCTGCATAGAGGGAGAAAAGATGAGAATATCATCTATATACACAAAGACAAACTTGTTAACCATGTCTCTCAGCACATCATTGACCAGAGTCTGGAAGACAGAGGGGGCGTTACAAAGGCCGAACGGCAGAACGCAGTACTCAAAGTGTCCGGTAGGGGTGTTAAAGGCTGTCTTCCATTCATCTCCCTCTCTTATTCGCACCAGATGATAGGCGTTGCGTAAATCTAGCTTAGTAAAGAAACGCGCCCCCTGCAGGAGCTCAAACGCAGTAGACATTAAGGGAAGGGGGTACCTATTCTTAACCGTAATGTCATTTAAGCCCCTATAATCAATACAAGGGCGCAGGGAGCCGTCCTTCTTGCCAACAAAGAAAAACCCCGCCCCTGCGGGCGAGGTGGAGGGACGAATGAGACCGGCACGCAGGGCATCATTAATATACTGGTCCATAGCCTCTCTCTCAGGACCCGATAACGAATAAAGTCTACCCTTAGGCGGAGAAGTGCCGGGGAGGAGATCAATAGCGCAATCATATGGCCGGTGAGGAGGCAGGGAGGTGGCCCGGGCTTTACTAAACACCTGAGCGATATCCGCATACTCCGCCGGGACTCCGGTCAAATCGACCGCCGGAACCTGAGGAAGAGAAAGAACAGAACCAGAAACAGCAGAACCAAGACATGACACATGACAAGACTGGGACCAAGACAAGATAATACTATGCTGCCAATCAACGTGAGGATTGTGTTGCGCTAACCATCCATGCCCTAAAATAATAGGGGATAGAGACGCATGAAGGACGTGCAACACAATCTCCTCACGATGATTACCAGACACAGAGAGACTCACAGGAGAAGTGCAATGTGTAATCCGCGCCATCTGCTGCCCCTTGAGGGACCAGACATCCAAGGGGGACTGGAGAGGAACAACCGGAACACCCCAAGCGCGCGCCAGCGCTTCATCAATGAAGTTGCCCTCCGCACCAGAATCGAGAAGGGCAGTGGACGGATGATCACGTCCAGCGAAGGACAAAATGACGGGGAGTTGGGTACTGGAAACAGGGGAGAGTTTTGAAGAAGTGCCCACCAGGACTCCCGTACTCACTGATGGGCAGCGGCTTTTAACGGGCAGACCCTTGCAAAATGCCCGGGCTTCCCGCAATACAAACACAGGGCCTTCTGTATGCGCCTCTCTCTCTCTCTCTGTGACAGGCGCAAACGACCCAGCTGCATGGGTTCAGGCTCGGCTGATGGTAAAGGTGAAGAAGGGGAAGTGGTGGTCTCCTCAGAAAACACTCGCTGACGGATGGAGCGTCGCTGATTACGAAGCAGTCTCCGAGCCTCGATCCGGAGAGCGAGATCAATAATGGCATCAAGTGACGGAGGAAGGTCATGAAGAGCGATCTCGTCCTGCAGATCGTCGGACAACCCCTCTACAAACTGGGCTCGGAGAGCCGCTTCATTCCAGTGGCAGGCAGCCGCTAAAGTCTTAAACTCAATAGCATAATCAGTAACTGTGAGTCTGCCCTGAACAAGATGAGCCAAGCGAGCTGCAGCGGCGTCCCCGCGCACCGATCGGTCAAAGAGTTTCTCCATCTCTTCCCTAAACTCATCAAAAGACCGACAGCAAGGGTCGCTGGCATCCCACACGGCCGTAGCCCACTCGCGCGCCTTGCCAACCAGAAGGGTGATAACATACGCAACCCGGGTGCATTCAGAGGCATAGCGGCGGGGCTGGAGGGCAAAAACCAGAGAGCATTGTGAGAGGAAAGCCCGGCAGGAGGCGGGATCGCCGTTATATGGAGGTGGAGCTGTGACGTGAGGTTCCGTCTGCAACGACTGACTGGGCTGGGTGGCATCATGACTGACCTGGTCAAGCCGAGAGGAAAGGTCATTCAGACGGGTTGATAAACCCTCAACCTCTTGAGAAGTGGTGGTGAGGCGAGCCGAGTGTTGTCCTAACCATGAACCCTGCTGGGCGAGCGCTGACCGGAGAGCATCAACCTCCGCGGGATCCATCTTGGCAAGTTCTTCCTGTCAGGAACCACAAAAGTCAGGAATCCCAATGCAGAGGTTTTAATGAGAAAACACAATGTCAGGTATGTATAGGAGATAACACTCTATGTCTTCATGAAAATGTAAATGTGAAAGTCAAAACACTCTGTGACGTCAGGAACAGGCAGGCACTCGCGGTGGGAAACCCAGCAGGGCTGTAGGACATCCACCCTCCGTGGCGGACTGAGTCTTCAGCAGAGAGAAGTGCTGGACAGCGCACAGCTGGCGTCCGAGTCTTACGCAGGATTACGCGCAGAGCGCACTGCAGCTGGACAGCGCTAGATGTAGTCGGCGCTCAGAGAATCCGCAGACAGAGTGTAAGTGGAGGCTAGGCGGGGAACACACCACTCGGGAGAGACTGACAGTGGGGCGAGGAATCTGAAGGGATAAGGCAGCAGAGAGCACGGTAAATAATCCAAACAAAACTACACACAGTTTACTCGACACGACAGGACTAGAACTAGCCAGGCTAGCGGGCACGAACATACAAAGACGAACTTGCAAGGAACAGAGGAAACGAGGGGAATTTAAATCAAACCGGATGGGCAATAAATATGGATCAGGTGTGGGACGCCGGTGAGAAGAGTCAGAGATAATGAGGTCACCAGGTGGAAGGCGCGCACGTGTGGAGCTGTCAAAACATAAACACAACACAACACATGGTGAAACAAAGACAAAGCGGCCAATGAGACCGAATTCATGACAATAGTATTTGAAATGAAAGTTAGTCAACACTTTTATTTTGGAGGTTTTTGCACTATGGCAGGGGCGTTTAGAATGTTAGAAATGTAAGTGCCATGGAAAAGACTGAAAGCTCTATAATATAATTCGTTTGATGTATGTGTATGCGCAAATTTCTGTGAGCTTTGCACACTGTGCCCCCTTAAAAAAAATTGGTGCATGACGCCCCTGAAACCACTCGTTATTGAACTGCGGATTTCTCGTTTTTGTTTATTGTGATTCTACAATGGGTAAGTACAATATTCATAATTATATTATTATTGTATTATTATTGTATTATTAAATGCTAAATGTTTATTTTGGGTTCTTTTTTTAATGTATTTGAAAACTAGTAGTCTGGGTAAATATAGTTAACTATTGTTCCTGTTGTTGGAAATGAAAAAATATAGGCTATAGAACACATTTATGGTTTACATTTTCACAGTGACAATAATGTTTTGGTTTTATTTTTAAACTCAATATTACTATAGTAATTCATTAAATTATTCTGTGCATTTCAGTGCCCATTGCTAGGAGGAGAACAATAGCTTTTTTACTTCTTCTTGCAAGACTGCGGAGGAGGGGTATAAGGAGAAGTAGCCAGTACTGGGTCCATCCACTGAACCAGCGCAGGCTTCAACAAGGAGACTTTTACCATCTTGTGGCTGAACTGCGTTTGGATAGTCAACGCCATCACCAGTATTTTAGGATGAGTGCAGAGAAGATGGATGAGCTACTTTCAATCATTGGCCATGAACTCACCAGAAAAAATACCAACTACAGGTGTGCCATAGAACCAAAGCAAAGACTGGCTGTTGGACTAAGGTGAGCTTAAATTTCATACACAATGAACATTTATGATCACAATATATTTTACCTTTTATTTTCAATATTAAAGACATACACACTTCAAACAGATAGAAAAAGTACAAACACAATGTAAAAATTTTAAGATTAATATTTAAAACAAATCACAGCAAAACAACTATTTACAGGTGTAGGGGGTGCTGCCCTACCCCCACTGTGTATCATCAGAGAGCATGCCAGTGTATGGTCCTATTGGGTGTGTTGATGGGGGTTGAGCTGATGGCCTGAAAATACCTGGCCCAGCCAAAGTTGCAGTGGGGGTGTGGAACGTAGGGGGGTTGTGGAACGTATGGGGAGGGTGAAATCCACTTGATGGTCCTGCTGGTTCTTGCCTTTCTGTGCTGTCCTCAACATTGTGCAGCAGGTTCAAAATACCAATTTTGGCCTGCCGCCTCTTGTTACGGTCAAGTCTGTGAAGGAGTGGAACCAGACTCATGGCAAAATGGTAGCTTTCTGCAAGCTCTGAATCTGGTTTGGGAAGCGGATCCTGTAACATGGACAGAAGCCGTTCTTCCACATCCGATGTTTGTGGTCTGTGGCTCCTCCTTGGTTCTGGCACGGGAATAGGCACCCTCTCCCTTGGACTCCGGGACCTGTGGGGCCTGTCTCTCACCCCAGATGTAGGGAGCCCCGATGGTGATGGGGAAACAGTCTGTGGGGAAACAGTCTGTGGCTGCTGGCTGTCCGGTGGCACTGTTGAAGTTGAAGGACCCTGCCCATCAGATCCACACATTGAGAGTGGCGTTGAAGATCTTTCTTCTTCCGCCAACACACCAGCAAGATTGCTTCTGGAACTTCAGAACCAAAAATGCAAATTTTAGACATACTGACAAATTTCTCATACACACAATAATTATCTATCACTTTATCTGTTTGAAATGTGAATATTGAGCATAAAGATTATATTGTCATCAGTACTGCTATATTATTTCGTACACACCTTCTCTGTTGTAGGTAGGGCAAAATAAAGGACATGATGTCCGCATATTTCCATTCCTTTACAGATCCTCCAGCTGAACCACTGGTAGACACTTTCTTTCTGCTTTTAACAAAAGTGTCCCTCAGTGAACGCCATTTTGCCTTGCAGAGATCAACTGAAAAAAAAAAGAAGATAGACATATTAAAATAATATTCATACATGTAACTAATCTTTAATTGTTTATTTACTTCACAGATACTTGGCTTCTGGTGACTCATTGATCAGCCTTGCATTTAGTTACCGCCTTGGCCACACAACAGTGATGAACTCTGTGCATATGGTGTGTGCTGCCATTGAAAAGGTCATGATGCAGACATTTTTGCCCCGGCCAACTGCAGACTCATGGAAGGAGATAGCTCAACGCTTCTGGGAGAAATGGAACTTCCCAAACTGCCTGGGAGCACTTGATGGGAAACATATTGTAATTCAAGCACCACCCCTGTCCGGTAGTCAGTACTTTAACTACAAAAAGACTTTCTCCATTGTGCTTTTGGCACTTGTGGATGCAGACTACCGATTCAGGTGCATACAGGTGGGGGACTTTGGAAGAACATCTGATGGTGGTGTGTACGCAGGATCTGATTTGGGGAAGGAAATGGAGAACAAAACTCTACAGGTTCCTCCTAGTACCTGTCTGCCTGGTGCTGCTCACCTCGGGGATGTCCCACATGTCATGGTGGGTGATGCAGCATTCCCTCTTAAGACATACTTAATGAGACCCTACCCAGGACAGAACCTCACCCACAGGAAGAGGATTTTCAACTACAGACTCTCGAGAGCAAGGATGGTAGTTGAAAATGCCTTTGGAATTTTGGCGGCACGTTGGAGGATTTTTCATCGCAGGATTAACCTGCACCCAAAAAATGTGGATAGAGTTGTGGTGGCAGCATGCATCTTGCACAATTTCCTCCTTGCCCCAAGTGAAAATGTACGGCTGCTGGAAGAGGCAGAGGAATTAGGGAGACACATGGGACCAGTGAGAAACATGGGGGGAAACAGGGCATCAAGAGAAGCCTGTGCTGTTAGGGAGAGCTTTGCCACTTTCTTCAATTCTCCCGAGGGAAGTGTGTCTTGGCAGGACAGAATGGTGTAAAAAACCTTGCCATTCCTGTTGACTGAAACACATTATATATTTATTGTTTGTACTGTTTTTTTTATATTGTACTGTAATGTTAAGTTATGTGAATTGTGAGTGATTTGTACTGAAAATAAAGTTTTAAAGACCATTGTTTTGGGTACTCCACATCAGCACCCCCTTATTTGCAAAAATCACTATTACATAAATGGTTAAATATATATATTTATGATATATAAATTTGACTTAAGCTATACACACACACACACACATATATACTTTTCAAAAGTTTAAGGTCACTTGACTGTTAACTATGATCTTAAAAATCATGTAATCTGAAGGTGTATGGTTAAATGCTTGTAGTTACTTTTTTGGACAAAAACATACCTGTGCAAAACTTACATTGGAAAACTAAAATCTTACTTTAAAATATTAAATTTGAAATATATACATTGAATATTGAAGAAAAAGCAATCAATATAAATTTTATATTATAGATGAACTCCTTCTATAGTCTTTAAAATTAATCCTTAATAAAATATAAATAAAGAGTTTTGATTTATTTTGGATGCTTTTAGTCACCAACATAATTCTCACAGTTAAATTTGTGTTATGTAGTAGTTTTGACGAGTTTATTATTAATCTATAACATGGAAAAAAATGTCAATAAAGAACGAGTGACCTCAAACTTTTTACAACTTTTTAACAGTATATATATATATATAGAGAGAGAGAGAGAGAGAGAGAGAGAGAGAGAGAGAGAGAGAAAGAGAGAGCGAGAAAGAGAGAGAGAGCGAAAGAGATTACGTCAAATTATACTTCATTACATAACCTAATAATAAAGTTCTTCATCCAAATCAAACAACCCTGCAATGGTTGCTTATTTCAAAGTTTTTTTTTATTGGTTTTTAACATTTGTAGTAGATATATATAGAGCGAAAAAGAGAGAGAGAGAGCGAAAGAGATTACGTCAAATTAAACTTCATTACATAACCTAATAATAAAGTTCTTCATCCAAATCAAACAACCCTGTAATGGTTGCTTAATTCAAAGGTTTTTTTTATTGGTTTTTAACATTTATAGAAGATATATATATATAGAGAGAGAGAGAGAAAGAGAGAGAGAGAGTGAGCGAAAGAGATTACGTCAAATTAAACTTCATTACATAACCTAATAATAAAGTTCTTCATCCAAATCTAACAACCCTGCAATGGTTGCTTAATTCAAAGTTTTTTTAATTGGTTTTTAACATTTATAGTAACGTTAGAGAATTTCTCGCTACATGTAAACAATTTACTTTCTACCTATATTATTAGTGACCAAATTAGTGACTTACCATCCACACCCAATACTTCTGCTATGCTTCTCCACGCCATATCCTTTTTAATATTGTCCTTATAAAAAGGATGCGCCGTGTCATATATAATTCTGTGATTTTGCACTTCGACGATGAGCATCTCCTCGTCCATGATAGCCAGGGTCACTTGTCATCTGACCTGTTGAGTCCTGTCTACGCCCATTATGACGTTGAATTATGACGTTTTTACAAACCAGCACAGATTACAACACGAGATCTCGCGAATTCAGGTATGATCTCGCGATAAAGTCATGGCTCCGCCCTGCGGAGCTGTCCGGCATCCGTCAAAAATAGAAGCTCTGCGTATTTGTGGCGGAGGGCTGCGGAGATCCGGAGCTGTGACGGATTCGGAACGCAGTCAGTGGAAATACACACATTGACTTGAATGGAAACCGATTGACTCCGGCGCCGTTCCGCAACGGATCCGCAGCCTTTCCGCAGTCGGTGGAAATTGAGGGTAAGTAACAGGGTTTACTCTCCTGGCTATTTTGAATGGACCGATGAACCTCTGAAACAGTTTACGTGACTCCAGATGTAGAGGTAAGTTCTTAGTAGGAAGCTAGTCTCTCTGACCAGTGAGCAGGGTGGGGCCAGTTAGCTGATGTCGGTTGGCCTGCTGTTGGTACTGAAGAGAGGTCTGCTGACGCTTAAAGGTATACTTCACTGATTTAGCATTCAGCTTTGTATCAGTAGAAACCCAGCAGTATTTCTGAATGACCATGTTTCCCTCCTTCATGCCCCCCTGAGAGGAGAGATAATATTTTGGTTCTGTATTTTAGTTCTGCAAAAAAGGTTCTCAGATGATGCAAAATGATGATTTTTGCGTCATTGGGGGACTTTTTGGCCAGAGGCAAAGACTACAGCCATTATTAGGAGCTACTTCCGCATGTTTTCTCCCTGCCCATAGGGGTTGGACTGCCAAGTCCATCCGGAAAAGCCAGAATCAAAACCATCTTTAGTCTTTGCTAAGGCGATCTTGTAGCTAAGCTAGCCCGATCTTGCTTTGTGGAGAAAGCCGAGTAGTAGAGAAACCACACTGGCAGAGGGTAGTTTTGAAAACAATATGGCAGACGCAACAGAGAAAGACGCAACAGAGAGAGACGCAACAAAGAGAGACGCAACAGAGAGAGACGCAACAGGGAGAGACGCAACAGGGAGAGACACAAGGCTGTGTGAATCGGAGCTCCTACCACGTGAAACAATTTATCACTAATAAACACCCAGTGTTAGCATATAGCTAGCTAGTATCAACAAACGGTGCCGGCTTGAAGCTAGCATTTGCCGATCTAATGGCGGATTCATCTGATGCTTTTCAGACCTGTCCTCACCTGAGCGGGAAGCTGTGGAGGAGTTGATACCCGGTTTTCGCAGTTCCAACGCGAGGTTCAGCGCCCACTTCACCCTGGCTCCAGACGTCCACAAGCGACCGAGGCGTGCAACAAGCGAGCACCCTACGCGATGCAGCTTCACGGACCGTGTTCGGGTAAATGGAGGCGCCATCGCCCAGCACAAAAGCGGTAAGACTCCGCTTGTTATTGTAACATGTACTACTTGCCACATGTATAGTTTAGCTTCTGCCGTTAGCATAGAGGGGTTTACATGCACTAAGTGCATTGACTTAGTAAGGCTGACTGAGAAGGTTGCCTAACTAGAATCGCGCATCCGAACGCTAATTGAGGATAGTAAGACCGCTAATGTTAATATTACAAATACTGTATCGAGCGAGCATAGTGTGAAACGAAATACTAATGGCTCGGTTCCGACAACAGATGCAAATGTTAATATTACAAATTCTGTATCGAGCGTGCATAGTTTTTATCGAAATACACATGGCTCGGTTCCGACATCAGAGTCAAGTCGGCGGACTAACTGGGTGACTGTCAGGCGACATAGTCATATACGGCGTCCATATTAGGACCCCAACAATAAAAACAGATTCGAACCCCTAAACAGCACACCAGCTGATCCCCTAAGCAGCACACCAGCTGAAACGTCTGTTAAAAGTGCCCTGGTCATTGGAGATTCTATACTCAGGAACATTAACATTGAGGCACCAACCACCATAGTCGACTATATACCGGGAGCCAGATCGTCAGACATTAGATCCAAACTTAAAGTGCAGGCTAATGCTAAGCGTAAGTTTTCTAAAATTGTTATTCACGCCGGCACGAATAATACAAGACTCCGCCAGTCGGAGATCACCAAAGATAATATTGAAGAGATGTGTGAAATTGCAAATACAATGTCAGACAATTTAATATGCTCTGGTCCCCTCCCCGCCTACCAGGGGGATGGAACTTACAGTAGATTAGTGTCTCATCACGACTGGATGTCGAAATGGTGCCCTCAGCATAACGTAGGGTTTATAGACAATTGGAAGCATTTCTGGGGGAGACCTAACCTGCTAAAGAGAGATGGCCTCCATCCGTCTCAGGAGGGAAGTGCTATTCTCTCTAGAAATCTATCCAGGGCCCAGGTCAGAAAACAGACGGATCGGCTTAACCATCCATCTGTTAGCTGCCGTGATATGTCAAGATCACTTATATCCCAGCACTTAGAGTCTATCTTACCAGAATACCAACACATTATAACTGTATCTGTTCCCCGAACAAACAAATACAGGGCACCGTTTACCTCGTCTCGTACAAATCTTATTAACATAAAATTAGGAAACAATACATTAACAGAAGAACATCGAATGTTAAAATTCGGCCTCCTTAACATTAGATAAAGAACATATTGTTAATGTAATAATTACTGACCAAAACTTAGATGCACTCTGTTTAACAGAAACCTGGCTGAAAGCAAACGGTTACATCAGTTTAAACGAATCCACCCCACAAGACTACAATTATAAACACGAACCTCGATTAAAGGGGAGAGGGGGTGGTGTAGCTACCATATACAACAAAATTTTTAAAGTAAACCATAAATCTGAACTAAAGTTTAAATCATTTGAAATAATACTGTTAAATTTGGAAATAACTGATCGTAACAACAAACAGCTTTCTTTTGCCTTAGCTACAATCTATAGACCTCCGGGCCACCACGCAGATTTCCTTAAAGAAATAGCAGATTTCTTGTCTGAGCTTGTAGTCACTGTAGATAAAGCTCCTATTGTTGGTGATTTTAATATCCATGTGCATAACCCAAAAGATGCATTAGGACGTGCGTTTAAGGATATTCTGAATTCTCTCAATATTAGACAAAACGTGACAGGGCCCACGCATACTCGTAAGCACACATTAGACCTAATTTTGTCACTCTGGCTCAATATTAATCGAAATATCACCTCAGAGCGACGCAGTTTCTTACAGGATAGGATCACTCGGTCCACAACATGCTACCGATTAGCCAGAACAATAATTTCCACCACTAAAGATAGCTTTATTAGCACTCTTCCAGACCTGTCCCAAATGAAACATGTAGCAGACAACTGTGATGATCTAGACACTGTAATAGAAAACCTGAACAATGTCTGCTCTAACACATTGGATGCCGTTGCGCCCATTCGAAAAAAGAGAATCAAAGAAAAAAACGCCAGCTCCATGGTATGACCATCACACTGCAGCACTTAAAAAGGTAGCTAGCAAAATGGAAAGAAAGTATAGAACCAGAAAGTTAGAGGTATGGCGTTCAGCATGGAAAGAGAGTGTTCAACACTATAGACAGGCTATAAAAATTGCCAGATCTACGTATCTCAGCAATCTTATTAAAGAAAATCATAATAACCCTCATTTCCTCTTTAGCACAGTTGCGAAACTGACTAGAAACAAAGAACAAACAGAATCTAATAGTAAACTGCAACACAATAGTAATGACTTCATGAACTTCTTTACTAAGAAAATTATGATTATTTGGGAATAAAAACATCATAGCTACGCAAGCAGCCACCACCCTATCCAATAGTACATTTAACACTAGATTACCATGCAAACATCTTGAGTCATTTAAAGCTACTACAATAGAAAAGCTCTCTAAATTAGTAACGTCATCCAAATCATCGTCCTGTATATTAGACCCCGTTCCCACAAAATTACTCAAAGAGGTTTTCCCTGTAGTATCAAACCCAGTACTAAATATCTTTAACTCATCACTAGAATTAGGCTACGTTCCAACAGCTTTCAAACTAGCAGTTATTAGAAAACCACACCTTGACCAGGGAGATCTTAATAACTTTAGACCAATCTCAAATCTCCCTTTTCTTTCTAAAATATTTGAAAAAGTAGTGGCAAGCCAGCTATGCACATTCTTAGCAGATAATAGTACGTATGAAATGTTCCAATAAGGATTCAGGCCCCACCATAGCACAGAGACAGCACTGCTTAGAGTTACAAATTACCTCTTCTTAACATCTGATCGTGGTGAAATTTCAATCCCTATATTACTAGACCTTAGTGCAGCCTTTGACACAATAGATCACACAATCTTACTCAATAGGTTAGAAAACTATGTTGGCATCAGTGGTCAGGCGTTAGCCTGGTTCAGATCGTATCTAACCAATCGCTATCACTTTGTTTATGTAAATGATGAGGAGTCATATTACTCCCTGGTTAAATACGGCGTACCGCAGGGATCAGTTTTAGGCTATATCCACACGAAGCCGGTGCATTCCCTATCCGATCATTTTTTTTCCTTGCTCTAAAAAAATAATCCGTAAACACGAAACCACTGAAACCGACTGAAAGCGGTGTAGTATATATGCCGGACCAGTATGGGGCGCTGTAATTCTGCCACAGATATACACTATACACGGAGAAGAAGACTTTGAGCATGCGCATAGCCAACGTATGGTGTTGTCCATTATCGCTTGTTGGTCACCACAATTGCATAGACGCAATAGATTTTGCTGTAATAAAGCTAGTAGGCTTTAGTAGCTTCTGTAGCACGAACACAATCACGTAATCCGCCGTTATTGTTGTTGCTGTTACGTGTGACGCTTCCGACACGTGATGTGATGACGTTTTCGCTTCACAAAATATACGGATTGGCTGTACAGACGAAACCGCAAGGATGTCGGTTTCAGATTTATCCACTTTAGGACCAGGTTTCAAAAAATAGCGGTTTCACTCTCTGAAATCGCCGGATCCGTGTGGATGAAACGCCAATACGATAACAAATTTATGCGTATACAGTGATTCGCGTCTCCGTGTGGACAGCCCCTTAGGTCCTATCCTGTTCTCGTTATATATGTTACCGCTAGGAGATATTATCAGGAAACATAACATATGTTTTCATTGCTATGCGGATGATACCCAGCTTTACATCTCCTCAAATCCCATAGAAACACACCCGTTTTCTAAACTAACAGACTGCATAAGCGATATTACTAACTGGATGGCACATAACTTTCTTATGCTTAACTCCAATAAGACAGAGATACTTCTTATTGAACCGAATCGCTCCAAACATAATATGTCAGATTACAAGTTGCCCATAGATGGCAGCACTGTTGTGCCAACCTCCACGGTTAGGAACTTAGGTGTGATGTTCGACAGCAATTTATCCTTCGATAGCCATAACTCCAATGTCTGCCGCACAGCGTTCTTCCATCTTAGAAATATCTCAAAAATACGCCATATGGTGTCTGCATCAGATGCAGAGAAGCTTATCCATGCTTTTATGACCTCTAGAATAGACTATTGTAACTCGTACTCGGAGGATGCCATGCAAATCAGGTAAACAAGCTTCAGTTAGTTCAAAACGCTTCTGCAAGAGTGCTTACTAGATCTAAGAAGTATGACCACATAAGTCCAATTCTGGCGTCTTTACACTGGCTACCAGTTAAATATCGCATACGATTTAAAATATTACTAATCACCTACAAAGCCTTAAATGGCCTAGCACCCTCATATCTTAGAGAATTACTTTCAGAATACAATCCATCACGTACACTGTGGTCGCAAAATTCTGGTCTCTTAATTATCCCTAGAATTTCAAAAGTGTCTAAAGGTGGCAGATCCTTTTCCTTACTTTGCCCCTAAGCTCTGGAATGATTTACAAACCAATATCCGAGAATCAGACACAGTTGATACCTTTAAATCTAGACTTAAAACTTTTCTCTTTAACAAAGCATTCACATAATTTGTTTTAGTAAAGGTACTCATCTCACAACAGCTAGTTTGTACAACCTAATAAATAAATAAACTAAAACCTAATCCCATCAACACTTCAAAGCATGATACATGTTATTAATATTCTTAAGAAATATGTTGAAACTTCGAATTAGTAGTTGGTTGAGTCTTAATTTGGCACATATGGACGGGTTGCGATTTGGGCTTTTACCCATGATCTTGAGAATAGTATGTCATACAGAACCATTTGCCACTGTACGTTAGTATTACCGACAGCAGTGGGGCCACTGGCCTTAGTCAAACGAGTTTCTTTTTCCGTTCTAAAGATCGGTTGGGAGGAACAATACATAGACTCGCCCTGGGCCAACAAATTTGCTAAAATCCTCAACTATAGGTAATACACTTAAGCAGCAATAGTTAACCTCTTTGGAACCGAGCTGATTTAAACCACATCACTGTGTGACACCTGCATTACATGTGAACGGCCCCTATGCTAATATGATTTTGTTTCTCTCTCCCTGTCTCGTCCTCGTTCCAAGGACACTGAGACAAACAGACCCAGTTCTGGCAAATGTGAAGGTCGGACCATCCCTGATTTACCAGCTTTCCTTCAACGTGATGCCCAGCTGATGCCTGACCAATGCAGTATATGTATGTGTGTTTATTTGTCTGTGTGTGTGTGTGTGTGTGTGTGTGTGTGTGCGTGCGTGCGTGCGTGCGTGCGTGTGTGTATATGTACATGTGTATATGTATGTGTGTGCGCGTATGTATGTATATAGATATGTATATGTAGTAGGGCTGGGACTTTAACGCGTTAATTAAGATTAATTAATTACACAAAAAATAACGTGTTAAACATTTTTAACGCATTTTAATTGCACTTATTTTTGCACCGCGGAACATTTCTCATTGGATGAGTTTCGGCAGACCGATTATACTGGAGCACCAACTACCGTTCATGACTTCAGACAACAACAAACCACAGTGAACATGAACGAAGAAGCTGATGAGATCACGTGCAGTGGCGGAGTGGCAATCGGGAGAGTCGGGACTTTTCCCAGTGGGCCGGTAGTGTTTTAAGGCTGCGAGTGCTGGTCTGATAATAGCCGTGCTTTCAGTCTTTAGTCATGCACTCCGGCCACACTAAAACCTATTTATCATATATTTAATATGCTTCAGCGCTCAAAATGTATCTGGCCGCACCGCTCTCTCTACCGCCCGTCTCCCCTGGAGTTCTATCAGCCAATCAAAAAATAAAGAAAGAGGCTACACAATAGCCAATCAGAAAATAAGACTGTTGTATCTGTGTAAGATTTAACACAACAACCAATAAAAAAGCAGAGCCTTGCACACCCACAGAGGAACGGAGCTCCGAGCATCACTTTGAGCAGCACAGAGTAAGTCTGATCTCCTGTTTTAATGTTACAACAAATGCACAACTTTGACACAAACAATGACAACTTGACTGCTGTTAGAGAATGTTTCCCAGATAATCAGCATCAGTTTTTCACGAGTGTCTGTAACTTAGCCAACAGTTTACAGCCTGTTCACTGACAACACCTGCTCAGAACACGTAAGTTAGTTTAAGCCTCGTTATATTTTCGTTATCACATGATGACTGACATTTGTCACATATTATAAAACGGGCAGTTCTGGTTCTTCATTCTGATTGGTTGAAACGCGTTCTAAGCCGTGATAAAATACACCGGTAACCTCACGGTTCAGACCACATTACATAAGTATCACTGCGCCACTGTTACTGCGTATTGATTTATGAAAATAAACACCACAGTCTTAAATCATATTTTTAATTTGTCTACAATTGCACAATTAATGGCGATATCCAGATGAATGTCAATAAATATTGTTGAGTCATCTCGTTGATAAAGAGAAAACGTTGTCTGAGGAGTTTATAAGTCAAGTTCATACGTCCGCTATGATCCACTGGGTGGCGATCTTACCCAACTTAAACACTGACGCATTCACTGAAAACACCGTGTAGTACTGTTCATGGCTCCGTCTGAATCTGATCTCTTACTAAAGTTCTTCACAAAAATGGAATTATCTCCGCTTTTAATAAAAAAATTTGAGAGGTGATAAGAGATCAAATGAAGGTAGGATGAAATGTTTTTTTGTTTGTTTTTGTTTCAAAGCGGATGGGCTGTTCTTTCATTTGATATTTTATGTTTATTTAAAGAAGATAATTTTCTGGAAGGCATTTAACTAAAACTGGGTGGCAACTTAAAAAAAAACGCTGACGGGGAAAGAGTTCAGCATGCTTCCAAGCATATTTGATCATCACTTCAACAGTTGCACAATATAAATGTTAATGTATAAATTAGATGAATGGTGATTTATAAAATAAACACCACAGTCTTCTCCGCTTCGCGTCGTGCCTAACAACGCCCCTTAGCTGTTATAAAATGCACTGGTAACCCACTGCTTCTCGGGGTTTATTGCTTTAAAATATCTCTCTCCAAACAGGCTTAATAATTTTATAAGCAACTGCTTTGCAACCAAAGTAAGCTTTAGCTTTCCTAAAACTAGGGAACGGTTGACTTTAAGCACATCGAGCCTTAAGTATCATCTCAATGCAAAACATATAGCAGCTAGCGTGGACATTAGCCCGACTCCGAGTAAAACGACTTGGTTGAACAAAAATAAACAATATTATGTTGCTTTTGTATTCAGTCATTATTCATGGTATACTAAAAATCCATGTGAAAAAATAATTTCTTAATGTTCTCAGGTCAAATATTTATATGTGATTAAAATGCGATTAATTTCGATTAATTAATTACAAAGCCTCTAATTAATTAGATTAATTTTTTTTAATTGAGTCCCGGCCCTAATATGTAGATATGTGTGTGTACATGTATGTGTACATGTGTATACATATATATGGCCCCTACGCTAATAGGATTTTGTTTCTCTCTCCGTGTCTCGTCCTCGACCCCGAGGACAATGAGATAAACAGACCCAGTTCCGGTAAATGTGAAAGTCGGCACACCTCTGATCCACTGGCTGTCCTTCAACGTGATGCCCATCTGATGCCTGACCAATGACCACCGGCGGAACCCGCTTAATCTCCACTTAATCTTTGCTTAATCTCCTTATCCGTTTTAATGTATATATAAATATATATATCTCCCAAGGGTTTTTCCCTCCTAGGATTTTTTACTTCCCCAGCTAAAAAGTCTGGTTTTTTTTCTCCTAGGGGGTTTTTCAACCTGGGGAGGCAGCCTTCTTGGGCTTAACTTAGCACCCTCTCCTATACGTTACATTAGTAATATGCTCGCTTATAATGTTGATTCATAGCCGCAGCAAATTTACCTGCTTTGCTATCGTGTATTATGTTGTGCTTTCTGTCGATTTTCTGTGCTTTTATTTGCTTCTGCTAATGTAAAGCTGCTTAGAAACAATTACTTATTGTGAAAAGCGCTATATAAATAAAATTGAATTTATTAAGGGGATTTTGATGACCTGTTGCGTGAATCTTATGGTTGTGGTTACCTGTACAAGCCACAATACAGCGAGGAACAGTTGGGGATGATTAACCCTTGTGCATTGTTCAAATTTACTACCCTTTCGTGTTGTTAGTGGATGAAAACATCCACTAAATTCAACGGCTATAAAAATTTATCAGATGAATATTTTTTCCAAATTTTTTTTCATAAATCTGTTAATCAACCTCAGTACTGATCAAAACTACCAAATCTTCACAAAAATTCCATGATTTTAACCCTTTAATTGCCAAGTTTATAAGGTGTGTCACTGATTTGGGGAAAAAACACACACAAAATGACAGATTTTCAATATAAAAAGTGATTGTAAACTGGATTTTTTTAAACCTTTTTCACAGTCTTGGGCATGCCAAAGATTGGTAAAAACATTGGCTTTACAGCATTTTTAGTTTTTGTGTAGCATCAGTTTTAATTTTTTTCTCCCTCATTTATTGTTAGTGGCTGTTTTTTCCCCATTGACTTCCATTATAACCACATTTTTTGATTGCAGAGCTATGACACCTTTTTATCATGCATTTTTGAATGTTCGTGTGTTTTCCTTTTGCTAAGAGGTCAAATTAGTCATTTTTACTGTTGATCACCATGTGGCCCTATTAACCCTTTAGTAGCCCTGTGCAAAAACAAAGCTTAATTTCTGGCTTGTACATTGTGTTTTATGGAGTATAACTCCATAATAAAATCATATTTGTGTGTGTGTGTGTGTGTGTGTGTGTGTGTGTGTGTGTGTGTGTGTGTGTGTGTGTGTGTGTGTGCGTGCGTATGTGTGTGTGTGCGTGTGTGTGTGTTTGTGTACCTGGTAATTATCACGTTGTGGGGACCAATTGTAAAAGATAGGAATGCCAGTGTTTTTGTGACCTTGTGGGGACATTTTGATGTCCCCATGAGGAAACAAGCTTATAAATCAAACAAAATGATGTTTCTTGAAAATGTGAAGTAGTAGAAGGGTTTCTGTGATGGTTGGGGTTAGGAATGGGGTAGGTAAGGGGAATAGAATATACAGTTTGTATGGTATAAAATGCATGTGTGAGAAAGATTTTCTGTAAAAATTTATGAACATCATTTACTATGAACACAAAAACAACTTCAAATAAATTGAACAATGAAGCAAGAGTAGAGGATGGATGGAGAACTAAACAATCAAACTAACTTTTAGTGTGTATGTGTGTATGTGTGTGTGTGTTCAGTATTTCCAGCAGGACTTGCAGCATATCACTTGGTGCTCTCTGAAAGTGTGTCCACCACAACAGATGCAAGTGCTGACATGTTTGTTCTTTGCACCAATTGCATGTTCCCCTCTTCACTCCTGAGCTGCTGGTGCCTGCTGGTGTCTGTGGATTTGTGTCTGGAGAGACAGCTGCAGGAGACTGAATCTCTCTCACCAGTGCAGCAACTGGTGTGCGAGGGTGATGCTCTCTCCTCAATATTGCTGCAGAGATTTTCCCAGGTCTTCTAGGAAAGCCTTCTCCTAAACAGCTTTTCACCTCCCTTGTGCATGAGTTGCTGTCCCTCCAGACAAACTTGCAGAGAGCACCAAGTGATATGCTGCAAGTCCTGTTGGAATGACTAAACACTTATGTGTTCATAATAATGATGTTCATAAATCTAATGTCTAATGCAGAGAAGATTTTTACAGAATATCTTTTTTTCATGCACACACACGCACACGCGCGCACACACACACACACACACACACACACACACACACACACACACAAAATAATAATATTCTTTTATTATGGAGTTAAACTCCATATAACTCAATGTACAAGTCAGAAATTAAGCTTTGTTTTTGCACAGGGCTACTAAAGGGTTAATAGTGCCACATTGTGATAAACTGTAAAAATTACAAATTTGACCTCTTAGCAAAAGGAAAAAACACCAACATTCAAAAATGCATGATAAAAAGGTGTCATAGCTCTTCAATCAAAAAATGTGGTTATAATGGAAGTCAATGGGGAAAAAACAGCCACTAACAATAAATGAGGGAGAAAAAAATTAAAACTGATGCTACACAAAAACTAAAAATGTTTCAAAGCCAATGTTTTTACCAATCTTTGGCATGCCCAAGACTGTGAAAAAGGTAAACAAAAATCCAGTTTACAATCACTTTTTATATTGAAAATCAGTCATTTTGTGTGTGTTTTTTCCCCAAATCAGTGACACACCTTATAAACTTGGCAATTAAAGGGTTAAAATCATGGAATTTTTGTGAAGATTTGGTAGTTTTGATCAGTACTGAGGTTGATTAACAGATTTATGAAAAAAAATTTGGAAAAAATATTCATCTGATAAATTTTTACAGCCGTTGAATTTAGTGGATGTTTTCATCCACTAACAACACGAAAGGGTAGTAAATTTGGCCACGGTATATCGTTGAGTTTTTAAAAAATTTCAAAGCATTTTCTTAAAATATATGTAAATATAAGATTTGTCACCAAAAATCATTCAATTTGATAAAACAGAGAAAAAGTTGTGGCCAAATTAAGAGTAAAAAAAACCCTCTAGTGGATGAAAACATCCCCAACAACACATGAGGGTTAAGGAACAAGAGGCTGCCACAGCAGCTGCTGTAGCCGAGGTGCGAGCCTTGCCTGGCGGTCAGGAGGAAGAGCCCGGCCAGAATCGAGCTGGGGCAGTCTGGTGGTGTAAGCGCTCTCGCTGTGCGCCTATGGACACCGAAAGAGAGTCATATTGCTGTGGTGAATTTCAGCGATGCCATTTTCTTCTTAAAGAAATAGCTGAATCTGCTGAAGAAATGGCACCGCCAGTATGTGTAACACAGCACCCCAGCTTTGATTCACACATGGATAGGGGAGTCCTGGAAACCTATTTCAGGATTCCGAAGGTGAATTGGAAATGCCAGCCAAAGCCCACAGGGAGAAATGGAGGCATGAGTATAAAGTGAGTATTTTGTTTTTCACATCCTTCAGCTGAGCTATGATTGTATTTACACCTATGTTAGCCTATTGTATGTGAAAATAGCTTGCATTGCTAACATTGTGCTTACTGTTTTTTAGACAATATCGACTTACAGCCTAACGTCATTTCGTGGAATGGGTTTTGCAAGGTGGAAAACTAGGGAAAGGCTATCTGCTTGTTTGGCCTGCCTATATTGTTCAGGACATCAGACGTAGATAATCAGATCCTCACAGGCAATATAGCGGTTATAAAGAAACGGCTGAAGCTCTGGATGAGTTATGAGTGTGAATTGTTTGTTTTTTAATAAAAAGTTAAAACTCCTGGTACTTGTGGTTCGTGTTATAGTCCTTATTGTTGTTACATTACAGTATTTGCCTAGAGAAACAGTGACTGCAATTTGAGGAAAGCATTTCTTGCATTTTCTTTTTAAAGTTTAAGTCTAAATCTTACATACATGATATTGGCTTTATTTTTAACCCAAATGAATTCCAACAAGGGAAATAATCCAGGTAGATGGTGTACAGTAAGTAATGACAGCTATGCATTATATATTTCCTTATAGGGAAACAGGCTGATGTAATGACCAATATACGGTAACCCAAACTTGAAATGTGACCTCTACATTTTAGCCATCCTAGTGAGTAGTGAACACACACACTACAAGTTTTGAACATGAACACATCAGGAGCAATAGACAGCTATCAAAAAAAAAAAAAAAAAAAAAAAAGCAATAGACAGCTATCACCCAGTGCCCAGGGAGCAATTTGGGGCAGGTGCCTTGCTCACTGGCACCTCAGTCGCAACCTGCTAAGACTTGAACCGGCAACTCTCGTGTTACAAGGCTGACTCTCAAGCCATTAGACTACCCATTCATAATGTGGGGGGGCAACCAAAATAAATTATACCAAGACCTGGTAACACAAAATTAATAAATTTGTAGGAAATTCATAAATTCATATTTAATTCAGAAGTTGACAATAATTATTTGTTTTGTTGGTATGTGTGTACATTTGGAATATAATAAATAATCTGTTAAACCATGTGTTTTTAAAATGTGTCTTTTTGTTGGACTTTTTTGTGTCTGTTCTTTAAGTAAATGTTCTCAAATGTCCCGTGTGGGTGGACGGTGGTGGTGAAGTGCATGGAACATAAACATTAAGACACTGAGCCACTCACAGTCAGTTTAGCATTCAACTGCTCTCATTTACATGCCACTTGCTGGAAGTCTTATAACCCACAGAGCACAGTCTCTGTGTAGTACTTCCTCTGTTTGTGGGCTAGACAGTTTTCTCTCAACTGCTGCCTGTTCTTAATCTTAATAAACATTGTCTTTATTTTCAGCAAAAACATGTTTAAAATGTGGATCAAGTAGGATGTAATGGCAGAATATGTACAGTGCTAAATCACACCTCAGTGTTATATAACGATAACACACGAATAGGTTTTTTACAAATAATATTGTAACTTTTTATAGTAGTTCAATGCGAAACTTGTTACAACGTATGTAGCCCATCATGTGTGTGACTCATCATTTCAAAATATGTGTTCAGTGCGTCATGTAAACTTATGTGCATCGTGCGTGATGTCAAAAAACAAGCCTGCGGCAGACACTTTGAAGGGGCTTATGATAAAAGAGATGCTTGCTTTTGCCAGATACTTGCTTAATCTCATGTGTAATTGGAGTTTAGTGTTAAGTTGCAAGTATTTTGTGAATGTGAGTGTCTCTTTTATCATAAACCTTTTCGAAAGTGCTGCAGTGTGTGTGCCATCTTCCCCCAAGATGCAATAATCATTGCAATGCATTGTGGGGTTGAATGAGTGCACTCTATAATGTCCACTATGATTTCAGAAACCACTAAAAATTGACGTTTTGTCAAATAGTGTACAATTTAAGAGTATAGGCAGTATTTCGGACATGGGGCCAGGGTCTTTGATATGATCCCTTATTTTGTACATTTGATAAAAAATGGAAAAATGTCTAAATTAATACATATAATTGCACCTATACAAGGAATCAGACATGTCTGTATTAAATATGTGTTTGTACAGTGGACAGCACAGGTGATTAAAAGGCCTTCAAAATTAATTTTGTAATATGTGCCAATATATTATGTAATAACAGTTTAGTGAAAAACTGAAGGGCAGGCCCCCATTCTCTTATGGCAGGAACTAATTCAGACCACCCTAGAGGTGGTCAAAAGCATAAACGATACAGGGAGGTGTATAAACTTGTAATGGTTTGGTAGAAGAAAGACATTTAAGAAATTGTATTGATCAATTATGTAAATGAGGCCATCATATTAGATCTTGTAATTTGGACTTTAAAGAAATGTTTTGAGTAAAATCTCAGTGCTACAACTATTCTTGTAATGTTATAACTTTAAACTGCAATGTTCAGACTTTAATCTTGTAATATTATGACTTTGTTCTTGTAAAGGCCAACTATGAGAGCATTCATGTTGCATAATGTTACGGCAATTCTTCCGTAAAAATCTATTTATTTCTGCAGAGGCTAAAACCCTGTCATAATGCGCAGTAAAGCAGGTCAATTTTGCTTTCAAATTGCTTGTAACTGTTGCTCTGTTCATGAGAAGGAGTTGTAAATGGGAGGATCTCAAAAATAGCACATTCAAGTTCAGCAGAGAGGAAGTGGACTTGTGTTCACTACTAACCACATAGTTTACTCGTACATTCGAAACCTCCAACTGATCATTTCAATGGGTAAGTCTTTTAACTATTTCAAAGGAGTTCTATCTTTTTGACATCTTGAAATAATTCTGCTACTGGCTGGTTTTTGATTGGGTTCTGTTAAGAATTTGGGCTTTGATCTTTGAGATCTAGGGAGGAACTGTAACTATGCACATCCCATCAAACAAATTAAAAACGGAAGGACCTCAGGGTTTGCATCCTCTTTTAGGGGATTTTAGCAGATGTTTATTTTAAGATGATGATGTCGAAGGCACTAAATGAAACCAAAGAATGAAGGTATCATCACAGCAGGATAATGTCAACATTGGTGGGATTGACTGAATATTTAAATGTATTTAAATGACTTTTTTCTTGTTGGTTTAAGTGTTATATATTATACCCATTCTTTGGGTATACGTTGAAAAGGATATATTTAATGATCAAAGTTGGACAAATATAAAATTATTTAAGCTTTTTATATGAGTTATAAATTTCAGTGTTAAAGGAACACATATGCTTATTTTCCAGCTCCCCTACAGTTAAACGTTTTTTTTTTTTATTGTTTTGGAATTCGTTTTTGGACTTTGCTCCATAACATGGCTGCAGGAGGTGCAATGTTATTAAGGTGTGTCCGAAAATAGTCCCCTGCTATTGAAAATTAGCAAGGGGACTATTTTCAGGCACTGCATAACATCATTGTGCCTGCTGCAGCCATGTTACGGCAGCAAAGTCCTTGATTATAGCCATATCTGCCTAGAAAATCACAACTTTTAATTTTTCGTCTGTCTTAGTACACACCGTAAGTACAGAAGAGTCAAGTTTTAAATAGGAAAAATATAAAAACTCTTTGGTTATTTTTTAGCGCAATGCTAATGGTCTAATCAGATTCAATGGATTATACTAAGATATGCTAAAAGGTGTTCCGCCATACCCGGAGATCAGCTGAATGGATTTCAAAACGGTAAAAATCTAATGTTTAACTCTACGGGAGCTGGAAAATAAGCATTTTTTCAAAAAAAGTGTGCCTGTAATGTGGTGAATCTGAACTAAATTTTGTTTGCTCATGATCGTATCATAAATGTTGTGTTGTTTGGCCTGTATTACATACTTAATAAGGAAGTGAGAAAATACTTAATTCACTCTTAAAGGTAGGGAATACCTAATTTCTCAACACATCAGGAAGCTGACCATATTTGGAAACAGATTAGTGTTTGTTTTAAGCAGCAGCGATAGTAATGCGTGACATATTAAACAATACAGATTAATGACAGATCAAAGTTTTACACAAGATATTTAAAATTATACATAAAAAATGTATTTGTCTTTTAGAACTATGTCTTTAATTTTATAAATAGACATAGGTTTTTGCTTGTAGACATTATGCAGTCATATTTCTACAACATAGTTGCAAGTTTCTTAGACTTGCCAAGTTTTAGACTATATTATGTAACTTCATGTTAAAGGATGTGGAAATACCCTGTCTCTTTTCTACACTAAACTTGAGTCCTGATAACAGGCTTCACTTTGGCCAATCAGTTTGTCTGTACAGCAACCAAAAGGAAGTGACATTCTGACTTAGACAAAGAGTGCACCAATGTGAGCCAGGAGAGGAAATGACTCGCACTGTGCATGAGGCTGAGATCACAGGCCGTCTCTGCTCATCCACACTGCAGTGCCTAAACTGCCTTTTTTAACTTCCGACTATATGCTCAAGTATCACTCAAAGAACATGGTGACAAATACTAGCATGTACGAATGGCTCTTTCTGTGATTAAAAAACAATCATTCGGTTATTCACAACAATCCCGTTCAAAGATGTGCATAAAACACCAAATTAACAGGTAAGTGTCTGAATTTCTCTATATAGCTACCGTTGCCTTTCTGTTGGAACTAGAATTTGGATGTCAAGAACTACACTTGAGAAAAGTTTCATGGTAATGATTATTGTTGTTAACTGTTTTACTAAACATCGTGATTGAGAATTCATCTTGTAAAGATATTGAAGTGTATAAAGTATATTTAAATAACACAAATGTCTGATTCATTGATAAAGCCCATGCTGAAACCCTTATATTTAGAAGATTGTGAAAACAAGCATTTTCTTATATAAAAGATAACTGTTAATAAGACCGGAAACATAAAAAAAAAAAAACAAGCAGTTCAAAAACGTTACAAAAGTGAGTTCGAAGGAATGTCCCTTCAGAACGCAAGGCCACTTCCACCCCCTTAGAAAAGTGTTTACATGATGTCTTCAAATAGGATAACTTGCATTTGTACAGAGTGTGAAACTTACATGTCACGTCCTGTTTTACTTAAAAAAGATCTTAAAGTTGGGCTTACATTTGTAGGTCTTAGCGGAAATAAAACATAGGAAAGACTTAGCAGAAGGAATAAATTATTGTGGGCAACTGAGACTGAAAATAGCATTTTATAATATATTTTTAAACCAAACCAGTGTGCAATACTATAGTTCGAAAAATCTAATTTGTAGTAACTGAATAACACTGTTAAAAAATTCTGTAGAAATTCATAGCAACTTAGCTGCCAGTAACTAACTGTAGATTTTACATTTATGTTATTTAATGGCAACAGTTTGTTTAAAGTTAAATAAACATGAAACATCTTTATCTTCTACAGTAAGTTACTGGCAACCAGCTGCATAATTACAGCTAATTTTTTACAGTGTACTTTAAAGGGTAAACTACTTTATCCAGAACAAATGGATAAATCTATTGTAAATGTAAACTTTACTTTAAACTTTAAAATTGTTTTACAATTAAAAGTTTAAATAAGTAAATAAAGGTTAGTAAAAACTGTATATAATGTCATGGGATAAACATACTGTACAGCGGATGATCGCCATCGGAACAGGGAAAGTGTGCAAAATTGTTGTGGAACTGACAGGTGGAAATTATGGATAAAGAGACATAGAGCTGTCATGTTGCGATCTGTGGTTAATCCTTGTGTGGACCAGTGGATGATGGTTTAAGTGACACACTTTTTATGGTCTTGTTTTACTTTTAACAGGGGGCTTCTACATTGAATAAAAATTAGCTTAAAATGCTGTCATAACTGCATTTCATTTCATCTTAGTGAATTACATATATGAACTAACTTTGCTTAACTACTGCAATGATTTCCAATCATTATTTCAGGGACAGTTCAACCATGAATGTAAATTTTGTCTTCATTTACTCACATTCGGATTTATAAACTCACATGGTATTTTTACACTGTGAAACACAAAAGCAGATGCTGAGAAAATGTTTGTTACTGACAGCCTCAGTCACAATTTACTCTAATTGGAGCAGTATCATACTTTTTTTAATTTCGGCTTGGTTTTTGATAAATTGTCTCATTTATCAGAGACGATACTGTTGATTTAAAAAAGCTTTAGTTTCCAACATCTTCAATCACAACCGATTGGCTAAAAAAATCACAACCGATTGGCTAAAAAGTTTAAAGTATTTCATAAAATATTTTACGAAGCATTTGTGGTTTAGAATAGTGAGTATGTGATACACCATGGGCTAACTTCTCTAATATAGTAATGTTTCCCCGTGTGATCACATGATGGGTATATTATTATATTCGCCTACAGTACATGTTGTATGTTGCCCACTGACTTTGTGGGTGGAAACACTCTTCAAATGTCATAACAAATAAGTATTGTGTGGAAACTTTGACATATCATTGACGTATGATATATTACTGCTGTTTCAGAAACCATAATATTTGCTTTCTATTGCACACTAAGCTGTATGTATTACTGGAGAAAAACTTTCTAGAATTCTTAGCATGTTTTATAGACCCTCTAAAATAACTTTATATTCAGGATATATGAACAATAATTTAGATATACCCCTGAGTGCAAGATCAGTATTAATACATCAGTGTTAAGTATGTTGATAATTATCATTATATATTTTGTTATTTTTATATAGTTGTACATAAATGAAACAATTGTGTGTGTAAAATTGCATCAAAAACAATGAGTACTTCTTACTTTCCATTAATGCTTAGGTACAAAAGGAGTAATCTTTTATTAAAGTAACTTTTACTTACAGTAAGTGCATCCTTAATGTATTTACTGTACTTCTTCCACCACTGTATTTACTTACATCTTTGGTTTAGTTTCGATTAAGGGTACTTGATACTAAAAAGTTCAGGAAACAAGGATTAAGTCACAAAAGTTGACTTTTGAATTATTAAGAGTTTTCAAATTACAGCAGCTGGCTGGATTATTTGCTGTGTACTTATAAAGGAGCTCCTGACACATCATACTGTTTAAAGTTGTGCCTTATTCTGTTGTATTTCAAACAGCAGGATAAGGAAATTATTTGAATGACCCACCCTACATTAACTCTCTTCCATGGAGCTTGACCACCCTTGTGCATGATTTTATTTCTAATTATAATTTGTTGGAGATCTGAGATTAATACAACAAGCTAAAAACAACCAATGTGTTTGTTTTCAATAGCAAGGCATTGCAGGCTCAATAAAAAAATGCTGTGGTACAACAAGTTGAAGATGACATTTTAAACTAAAAAACTTCTACTTAACTCCTAAATATAGTATTGTGTGTGCTTCAAGCACACACATGAACCATAATTCTTTGGTTGCATATTAGGCACAATTCCATACAGAAATCTTATATAAAAAAAAACATATTTTTTATACTGTATGTTTTACACACACGTGTAAAAGTACATTACTGTTACGCTTCACTTTTAAATCACAGTTGTCCCATGGGATGCTAATCTTCTCCACTGAAGTTTAGATGGAGTTTCCCCATTTACTGTATATTTGTTGACTGCCACTAACTAGACATTAAGTATCGTGTTTAGGACAGGGAATAGCAAACTCTGCTGAAAACTTGTGACCCGCAGTGTGCTATGCAGCCCAGGACGACCAGAGGAAACATTGAGTTTCCTGTCCTTGCTTTTTCCTGGCCAGATTGAAGGTTTTTGAAGTAGATTTGGGGAAATTTGCCTTACACTGTGGTGGACTAGAATATTTCTCAAAGACTTAGTGATCTCCAATTCTTTTGTGTGAGTACAGTATGTTCAGGGAGAGTACAACAGTGGATGACATCAAAATGTGATAGCCGAAGGTAAGCTCTCAATGTGGAGTCATGTGGGAAAGACGGAAAGATTCTGAGATTGTGCTACATTCTTGCATGCAATTCTGAGTTTTTAAAGTAGTTTGTTGTATTTGCGTATATGTATGGCATTATGAAATGCTGTAAATAACACTACTGTTATGATTCTGTTGCTTATAATCCTTTAGATTTTAATGTGCTGTGTGGAAATTGTAAATGTGTAGCGGGAATGTTGTTTCCTGTCATTGTTAGTGCTCTTTGAGTAAAATTATTTAAAATTTTATTTTTACATTTTTTATTTTACATTTTAACCTTTTTATTTTTTTGGGCTGTCTTATCTTTGTGTTTTGACAGAGTTTGCTTACTGTCTAACTGGTTACTATTACTACTATTCAAGAAACAAGTGTACTTTAAATGTGTTAATGTGTAATTGAGGATTCAATACTGGTTAAAAATACAGCATTTTATGTCAAGTACTATAGTACACTGTAAAAAACATATTGTGAAATTCACAGTAATTAACTGGCAGCAATTGACAAGTAACTTACTTTAGAAAAAGCACAGTAAGTTACTTGTCAATTGCTGCCAGTTAACTACTGTGTTTTTTTTCTATAGTAAGTTACTTGTCAATTGCTGCCAGTTAAATACTGTGATTTTGCCGTACTGTAAGTTACTTGTCAATTGCTGCCAGTTAACTACTGTGATTTTTCCGTACAGTAAGTTACTTGTCAATTGCTGCCAGTTAACTACTGTGATTTTTCCGTACAGTAAGTTACTTGTCAATTGCTGCCAGTTAACTACTGTGATTTTTCAGTACAGTAAGTTACTTGTCAATTGCTGCCAGTTAACTACTGTGATTTTTCCGTACAGTAAGTTACTTGTCAATGGCTGCCAGTTAAATACTGTGATTTCTTTTCCACAGTAAGTTACTTGTCAATGGCTGCCAGTTAACTACTGTGATTTCTTTTCTACAGTAAATTACTATTGTCAATGGCTGCCAGGTAACTACTGTGATTTTTTTCCACAGTAATTTACTGGCAGTCATTGACAAGTAACTAAGCAGAGATTATATGTTTTTAATATATAGTTCATTGTGGTTTTCCCTACAGCATTTGATTGGTTAGTTATTTTCTGTAAACATTCATCAATGTTAAAATAAAGTTGTAACGGCCAGCCTTAAAGGTTGAGTTACAATTATTTAAAAACTCAAGACTGTCAAAAGGTGGAAATACAAAAAACAAATCTAAAACAATATAAAAGTCCAAGCGTGTTAAAAGTCCATATGTGCAAAGTTTCCACTGTGTATATAAAATCCAAGAAAGTAATATCCAAAGTCCATAAAACGTAACTGGACAGGTAAGCCCAAATACACAAACTCCACAACCCAGCAACCGCTTGTTTTAGCTATAGCGTCAGCTAACCATGTGCTCCTGCTCCTTCCTTTTATACAAAGTTCCATGTCATGTGACCCCTCACATGACAGGCAGACGAAGCAAAATAAAAGACATACACACATAAAATAGCAAAAGGATAAAATGGCTAAGAAAACACGTAAAACTAATTTAAACTCAAATATACAAGTCACAATATAATGAGTGGTAAAACATGTATCTTGTGTGATCATGTCACAACGTTAATTATCTAATTTAAATATGCTAAATTACAAAACAATACAATAAGTTTTCTGATTTGAGGGAAAATGCTACTATTTCACAGATATGTACTAAATTAAAAAAAAATTTTTTACAGTCAAATACATTCAATAAATGCATGCTAACATTTGTAAAATAACATTTTAATCTGGATGAAAAAGTATGAATTCCCAAGAAATGTATCTTAAAACATCTTAAACTTTTGTTACAATCTAAAAATATCTAAATATAATTCAGTACAATCTGTAAATAAAACAAAATCATTAATTAAAAATCAAAAGTACACTTCAAGTAAACTGTTAAAGTTTCCTCCAATTTTTATTAAACACAATATTACTGTGAAGTATAATAACTGAAATGCAAAACAAATTTATGTCTACAATATTTTCACTCCAAAATAAATAGTTCTAGTCCACAACACAACCATTAATTCTAAAAATGATTCTAAATTCAGAATCCTAATTTTACAGTGTATAAGTAACATTAAAATATGCCCAAAAAGGTCAGTGAAACCATACCACAACAGACAATGTTAAGAAATTGAAAAGCTGTTTTCATTTAAATTGCTAGTAATCTACTGGATCCTACAGTATGAATAAACATATTTATTTTAAACATATTTAGCCACTGGTAAAACTCTAATGGGACTGCTCTCCATTCAGATGGCTTATGTGTTTTCATGTCTCACCAGCATATGGCCAAGATGATTTCAGTGTAATACTGTTTAAAGTATCTATTAGCCTACCATGTGTATTTTCTCTAAAATTAAATATTTTAGCAGCAAAAGAAGTCACAGAAGAAGAAGCTAAGCAGGTTAACCCACAAACGAAGAAGAAACAGCAACAATTGTTGTGTATAATTTGAGAAGACGAGTAATGATGGAAGTAAATAAACATCGACTTTTGATGCAATTTGAGTTAAATCACTCCTCAACTTGGCTCATTTTTGTTTTCACCGTCACAAACGGAAATACCTATGACACAGTTTTTTTTACCTGACGGGAGGGGTTCTGGTGGACCAATCTGACGCGCTGTAGATAGACGCGCGTCAGTAGATCTGATGCGCTGTTAAAAATTTTGTGAGGTGCGCGTCAGGCTACGCAGAGCTATGCACAGGCTACGGACCTATGCACGACTATAAATCGCCCTTTAAACTGACATACTGGGTGCATCCCAATTCAGGGGCTGTGGCCTTCCAAGGCCGTATCTGAAGGCAAATGACATCACCGGGCTGTGACGAAGGCTGTCACAATTCGAAGGCTCATTCATATAAAAGCCTCACTGTGGCCTTTTCCCCACTGATTCCGAGTTAGGGCTGTAACGCTATAGCTTGTCCCATTATAAAGACCTGCCTGATTATGCATCAAAAATCATAATCATTCAAAATAAAACAAAATCATTCAAAATCATTCAAAATATTCTTTATTATCATGAAAATACCTGAAACTATTTGAAGAACAGCAATATAAATATTCTTGTAGACATTTCCTGGAGCAGCGTTTGCAATTCTAGCCTACTTCTTCTGTGGCACAAAGTTAGTTTCTGCATGAGAGCGCCCCCTGGCTTTTGGATGTGGCGGCATTTCACTGTAATTCATGCAAATTAATTAATTGAGAAAACGCGCATTTGCACGATAAATCGTTACAGCCCTACCGAGGATCCATAGATGTATCCTTCACAGCCTTGGCTATCCCAAAATTCAATATGAAGTCTGGGTATTTTGAAATAAACATTCAAAACTGTAGTTAAATAAAATTGTATATTTTGCTAATTAAAGGTCCTTGTGTCTGTTTTACTATTATAAATGATGTTTTAGTGATGTAAATTAATATTATTGCTGCAATGTTGTGTGTTGCATTTTGCTTTTGTATATTTCTAAGGTTGGTGAATTTTACATACTGTTGGATATAGTTTAATCTGCATCAATGTGTTATATTTTCTAAAGTTTACAAAGAACAATTCCCGCACACTATCTGCTTGCTGAAAAAATGTATTTAATGAAAGTTGCGTTGCAACGTTTCGATCAACTGATCTTCATCAGGCAACTGATGAAGATCATGTTGCTCTTCATGTTGCCTGATGAAGATCAGTTGATCGAAACGTTGCAACGCAACTTTCATTAAATACATTTTTTCAGCAAGCAGATAGTGTGCGGGAATTGTTCTTTGTATATTTTGAGACTTTTTGTCGTCTTATCCTACGCACCCATCTATTGACTTCAGGTGTGCGACGCTAATTTGTTTGAATATTTTCTAAAGTAAAATAAAAAAATCTGCCACCATATTTATTTTTAAAAGTCTGATAGGTCTCAGCTTTTGTGTCCCAGTGACAAGCGTAGTGGGCGGGAAAAGCAAGTGATGCCCCCGTAGGCTAGACCGTCTCATTTCATTTCACTCCGTGGCGTTTAGAGGCTGCTGCCTTCAAATATTGAGCCTTGCCTTCAAAGTCCGCAGCCTTAAAAGGATCCAGACCCTGAATTGGGATGCACCCTTAGTTTGTTCAAACTAAACCAGTGCTCACACAGCAGTCATTGGCCAGTTTACTGAATGACAGTCATATTAACCAATTATACTCAAAGCAACATGACGAGTCAGCCGATACAATTTGGTAACACTTTTTTTTCGATAGTCCACTTTAGACATTTTACTAATTATAAGTAACTTTGCAACTATTTATCCTACCAATCTTTACCGTATAAGTAGACTGTCTGCTTAATATCTATTCACACTTTATTGTGATGATATTGTGATAAGTATCTTTGCAGGTGCATGTCAACTTATTCCACTAACCCTAACCTCTTCCCTAACCCTAACAGTCAGCTAATACTCTAAGGACAGTTAGACAGTTAGTTGAGATATAGTTGCAAATTAGTGAAAGTTGGTTCACATAGTTGAAAACTTATTTATAGTTGTATAAGTATTAAGTGTAACCTACAATTTATTTCAGTGTGGTAGCATATTTAATGGAATGTTGTGTGTACCATATTGTAGACAAAACAATAATCATAGTGACTTTCTCCTTTAAAGAAATAGAAAATAAATCTAATTTGTCATTACTAGCATAATACTCAAATATAATATAATAAATATACTTTAAAAAGGAATTCCCAACAAAGATTATTGAAGAAATAATTTTCTTCAGTTTATTTTGAGTATCCTGAATAAGATTAGACATCAGCATGTTGCTAACAAAAATTGTTGTTGACTGGACTTAAATACATTTACTGTAAAATGTGCTGTAACACATCATGAAGTTTGATTTCTCAGAGTTTTTAAAAATAAAACTCAATCGGGTTTAAATGTCAGGAGTTCCTGTCGGGATGAAAGTAACACTTGTTACTCCTCTCCTACTGCCAATACTGTTGCATTATGTTGAAAATCTATATTTTTTTATTTGATTTAATTTTATTGTGTTCAAACTGTTAAAAATGTTTTTTTTCAACAATTCAAGTTTGTACTGTCAGGTTGCTTTAGAAACATTTGATGAAACCAAAATTTAACCGAAAATACATATAAACAAGATCATAGTCATGTTTATTTACTAAAAACAAGTGTAACACAAAAATCTATCTTGTTCTGTTCTGCTTTTGAGCCACCTATGTGTTACTTTCAACACTGCTGACAGAGTCTAAGGCCATTTTGTTTCCAAAATTTCACCTGGAATTCATAGTCCACACTTGAGTTACTGATCACAGCAAAAATATATCTGTCTAAAACTTTATCTTTTAAAATTAAGTTTTTCTGAAAAATTGTACTTTCGCCCCTGCTCACCCCTACTGTGAGTCTCTACAGTACAATGTTGGTTACTGTGAGTCTCTACAGTACAATGTTGGTTACTGTGAGTATCTACAGTACATTGCTGGTTACTGTGAATCTTTGCAGGATATTTTATTTACTGTGATTTTCTACAGCACATACCTTTTTACTGTGATTTTTACAGTTTAAAAACACTACTGTGATTTCACACTGAATGCACTGTAATCCACTGTGAACTTTATTACAGTTATTTGCTGTGCATGAACACAGTTAATTACTGTAGATTTCACAAGCATTTTTTACAGTGTAGAAGTCCATAGATATTTATTTTAACATATACAAATCAAGATTAGTCCATTTAATTTGGGGAAAGTTTTCTCAAAAAAAGAAAATCTCTTCCCCACCCTCATTTTATAATTTTTTTTTTATAAAATTGGGACAGACATAACTAATTTTATTTAACCAATGCAGAACAATTTTGAACAAATGATAAAAGAATAAAAGAGGAAATCAACTTGTGTACTGCACAAAATGTTGGTGTGTCGCCCGACACATTTTCTTACATAACATAAAGTATACATCATAATGTGAGAATCACTATGATGCTCAATTCGCAGACAACTATTTAGCCCATCTAAACACATAACCTCAAGATGGTCTCTTTTGGCTTGGGCCATCAAAAAGCAATTCACTAACACAAGTGACACCACCCAAATACAATCCAGAACTCTCAAAAAATGTAAAGCAACACAACCCAAAAGTTTAAGTGAGTAAATATCAGCAGACTATATGTATGTTGTACGTGACACACTTCCGCTACCAGCTGGCAAGCACTACACTCTTAAAAAAACGAGAAATGGTTCTATCACCCGCTTCATATTTAGAACCACTTTAATGGGTTCATTAGAAAGAACCCCAAATGGTTCTTTGAATCAAAGATAGATGGTTCTATTTAGAAACATTAAAGGTTCTTTATTATTATGAGTAATTTATAATTGATAAGAAATTATAACCGATCCAGAAAATTATAAAAGTTTATTATTTATTAATTGTATTATACAGAAATACAAATCTATAAAAACTACTTAAAATCACATATCTTCTGTATTAGACAGCAAAACTTTAGTTTACATTTAAAATGTCTCATTACATTCAACCATTTAGTTATTTAATTATTTCCATTAAGCATTTTCACTTTAATAAACATACATACGTTTATATATATATATTAAAATTGCATCTCTGTATTAAACAGCTAAACTTTACAAACCCTTAATTACACTATACATTCAAAAATCATTTTCAGTTTTTATAAACAAAGATACAGTATATGCAGTACTAATTTTTTGTAACTTTTACATGTGTCTGAAATGATGAAAAGAAATCACAATGCATTTAAAGACAATTCATGAACAATCTATTAAATAGAATGACAATTTACACAAGTTGATTGTACACTTGTTTTGTACAGGTATTTAAATTTAGTTTAAATACCAGTGACGTGTCATCTACTGACCATTTATTAACCATGGTTATCTGTGGGGGGAGGAAAAAAGCATAACTTACACTTCACAAACCAAATACGCATAAAAAACCTGAACACGTTTGGTTTTAAAACATTTGAATGTTGAATGTAACTGTCTAAACAGCTATCATCACTTTAATTCATTGTGTGCATCACAGAAAACATGCATGTCTAGACTTGGTGCGGATACGAACGCTGCACTGCAATTGTACATTTAATACAGACTGGCGGAAAGTTCTCAACTGTGGCCAGCAGTTTCCACTTTCCTTCAGAGTTTAGCTCCAACCCTGATAAAACACTCGTGAACAAGCGAAAATTACTCACAGAATATGTGTAAAACTGCGACAAACATTTACATATCATTCCCCTTCACCATCTTCCACCCGGTTCCCTTTAATCGTACCGTTAACGAACAGCGACCATGCGCTTCATTGAAATTACACTGAGCTGCAGTGTTCGAATTGAAGGGGGTCTGGGGGGGTCCCGGACCTGCTATGAGCCTGGTTTTTATTAAAATACAACATGAATTTAAAATTATCATGTTGCGCTGTCACAAAGCGATAGGCTACTGTCTGTTATTTGTCCTAATTTCGCAATAAGCTAATTCAAATGATTTCAGTCTGAAATAAATATAAACTCGCAAGTGCACCTCCCGCTGTTTTCTGGAGGAATTGACAGACGAGTTAATGTCTCTGTCTGCCATGTCGTGTGGATTATATTCACCTCAGTGACGGTAAGAATGTTTAGTAATCTTTAGGGTTAGGGCTTTTTTTATTATTATCAAACTATTGTTTCATAACAGTGGCGAGGCTACACACTCAAATTGACAGCTGGTTCACCAAGTCAAAAGAAACACAAATATTTTATTGGGAAAGCAGAAGAAATCACGCATAAATGATAATAAATTAGCCTATAGTCTTTTTAAAACGAATCGCTCAAATACGCATCATTCAGAAATAAATAACTATAGAAAGCTTATCTTTTGCATGTGTGGTTTTAAATCTTGCAAATGTTAACATGCAAGCTATTTCAAACAATTTGAGCGCAATATGTTAAAGTAAGCTGTTTTGTGTGTGCACAGGCAATGACGCGCACACATAAGTACTTAAATGGACGCACACTCATAAGCGGACGCACGGAGACCCACGATTCAAAAGCATGCAAACACAAAATTATTTTGAAATACCACAGTCTTGACACCTATTCTCATAAAAACATTCAGTTATGTCTTAAAGTGAGTGCAAACAATTCAGAAAGAAGTAAAATCTTTGTGTTGGTCCGAAAGTAGCAGTTCTTATCTGCTTGTGTTTCTGTCATTTATATTTATTAAACAACAGAAAACTAAGGAAAATCACTAACGTCAAATAAACCAATCAGAACGCTATCCAACATTCCCTTTAAACGCAAGGGCGCAAGTTCCATGGCGGGTTGCTATTATTATGACGGATTTACCAGGCGCACGTCAGGAGCGGTTCACAGCCGAGGAGACCAACGTTCTTGTAAGAGCAGTCAAAGACAGAGTTGTTTTGTATAGGGATGGGAGAAACCCACCCAAATCAGCGTCGGTTAAACAGGCGTGAGAGGAAATAGCCACATTCTCATCAGCTGGCATCCCCATCGTTGTGCCAAGCGCTACAATGATGTCAGGAGACGGGGAAATCCCAAGCTTGCCAGCATAAATCGGGCACGCCGTGTAACGGGAGGTGGATCTGCCTACACATGACCTGACACCAGCAGAGGACATCGCTGCGTCCACCCTCACCGCTGAAAGGGTTTGGGGGCTTTGAAATCGGACCCAAGAAACGCAAGCAAGGTCCATCCCCAAAGTACTCTTACAAATCAAGTTCATATACATTAAGGTTTCTTATGAAAACGTTTTAATTATTATTTACATAAAATAAACGTAATACAGCCACACAACAAACTTATGAAAATATTTTAATCGTTATTTGCATGAGAATTTTTTAACGCAGCCACACAATAAATAAAAACTATCACCACAATGCTCACCACTATGATTCCCCTTATCTCGTGTATTAATATTTTTAAGTGTAACAATTTATGATTTGCAAAAATAACTGTTGCATCTGTGTAGATTAGATGCAAAGTGTGTGCGCGTTGTGCACGCTATACATTATGGTCAAGCATGCGCCCTTAAAATAGCATAATGAACAACGCGCAACGCGCCACTGACTTCAAACTTTTTTTCTGGTCAGTGGCGCAATTGTTTTTTGAAACTGCAAAATAGCATCAGGGATGGTTTGCGCCGGAACACGCCTCTTTTTTTGCGCTGAACCGCCCAGGGAGCGCAAGTTCATTCCCTAGTTTGCCGACGTGCGTCTGTGGAGGGAAAAACCCGCTGTGCGCCGGTGCAAAATACGAATGATACATGCGTCACTGACAAAGTCAATTGCGCTGGGTGCAAGATAGGGCCCTAAATGTTACTTTGTAACTTTGTTCTTTTCTATTTTTATATGCTCATCATTTCTTAATTTGTTCTCATTTTATTTTCCTAGCCCCAGTTTTGCTGATCCAAAATATTCTACGATCTATGATTTAAAAAACGCAATGTAATCCATTTAACCACTACTAGTAAAAATATGTAATTTGAGAGTAGGCATTGAGGTCCACCCTATTTCACCCCTATTTTGTTTAAAATGTCTGGCCTTTCAGTGTTTCACACTAATTTGAAGGGTAAAAAACGTTTAGGGTTTGAGTTAAGGGTAATTTGGGGTTTCTTTGATTAAAACCAGGATCAGATGATTGTTGATCCAGGTTCACATTTTATTTTGTCAAATCACAGCGACCCTATAATGAGGGGGATGGGGCTTGGCCAGGGGGTGGGGCTTAGGTAGGGGACCCCTCATAAGCGTTGACATAATTCGAACACTGCTTAGCTGTCTCGAATTTCGTCTCCTTATAACACAGCTGTCTTATTGTGATTGGCAATTTGATTTAAAATGACAAAGAAATAAAGCGAGACTGTAACGTAATTCATTAAAACCGGAACAACATTTATTTAACAGAGCTTTTACAACTGACGGTTGACAAAGCCCGTCAGTGCTTAAACGTTACCAGCAGTATTTTTAACTGAGGTAAATATTATAAATGTAGCTTCTAGTGTAACTATTTAGCACAAGACCTACTCTAACAAAATAAATATTAACTAATTATACTAAATATTTCAGTAATATCGTTTCAAAAATGTAAAAAGTTTACTTACCTCAAAAAATAAACTGTCACGAGGCTCATTTTCGCCAGTCCACCAATAGGAATTTAAGGATGGTGCAATGCATACGCCACCAGAGGGAACTTTTGCGATTATTTGTTTTTAATGCCCCTTCAGGTTAAATTAAACATTGACAATATAGAATCTACAAAATAAAGAAAACACATGGTTATTCACCAAAAAGGCAATCTGCACTGTAAGTTTCATGCTAATGTACAAACTTGGATAAAAACCTCACAGGAAATAAATCATACACGTAATATTAATAGCCTATTTGTTGACTCTCTCTTTATTTGACCACAGCCTATTGACACTAAAAGGTTTGTGAATGAGTTTTGTAGGTTTGTGAATGAGTTGTGCAGGTTCAGTCACAAAACGTGAATTATAGAACCATTTTAATAAAAATGGTTCTTTGCCCTACAAGGGTTCTATATGGAACCCTTTTTTAGTAAAAGGTTCTATTGGCCAAGTATAGAACCCCAGGGTTCTTTATAGAACCTCAAGGAACCTTTTTTTTTAGAGTGTATGACCACGGCACGCAATTAAAGAGTACAATGAAATCAATACATGTACTAAGTTTCGTACCTGTGTAAACATGCATGTGTTATCTATGCACCAAGTTTATTTGTCACACCCATCTGCCAACCTTTGCACCTTCAGTGTTTATGCTCCAATAAACCTAAGGAAGCCAACAGAGCATTTTACACTTTCAGTGCTTGGGCTAATTACATATAAATCTTTTCGCTTGATTATAGAAACATGGATGCTACACCAATCTCCTGGCCCCCTCCTATGAGGGCTATTGGAGCTCAGAATCTGCTCACCATGCCAGGAGGAGTGACCACGTCTGGATATCTGCACAAGAAAGGGGGCAGCCAGTTCAGCCTGATGAAATGTGAGTATTTCACAGGTTCAAGAACCAAGTGTAGATCATCAGAAAGTTTAGTCCATATTTCTGTTTGTGTTTAAGGGTGCTGGCTTTATTGAAAAGGCCAAGTAAAACCAGACTTAGCTGGTTTCCTGGCTTTATCTTGTCTCTCAGTCTGATTTTAGCTGGTAATGGTGGTGTAGAAAGCTGGTTTTAGACAATTCTTACCTGGTCAGGCTTGAAGACCATTCTTCCAGTCTGACCAGCTTAGACCAGCTAAAAAAGTGTCCAAAACCTCTCTAAAACCATCCTGCTACACAAGCTTAACCAGCTAAAACCAGTCTGGGAGACCAGCCAATCTTAGGCTGTCTTTATCTGTTCTTTTTAGTAGGAGGGCAAGCGGTAAGGACTCAGTGTATGGCACTACATGTTGTAATTTCTTTTAGAAATGTCAAGATAAAAAAAAACTGCATTGCTTAAAACTGGCCTTCATTCAGTTTGTTTTTTGTTTAGTCTATAACCCAGTGTATGCCAATCTTACAGGGCCTCTTCGGTTCATCATAATCCATAAAGGCTGTGTGTACTATTTCAAGAGCAGTACTTCAGCCACACCACAGGGAGCATTCTCTCTCAATGGCTACAACAGGTTAGTTATATGGCCAGGTCACCAGGACTCTATGTACCGTAGACGGTTTTAGCAGCCTTTTTGGACCAAACTTAACCTCCGGTAGACTTCTGCAAAGAATTAAATACAACAAAGTCCATCTTTATTAGATTATATTATTTCTAATAACAAGCTATGGTTTAAATAATGGATAAAGCATTTAGGGGCAGTGTCCCGGAGAGGGATTAGACTAGTCCCAGTCTAAAATGTAAGAGCTGTCCAAACTGAAACATCTGGCCCTGACATATCTTAAAATGCATCAGTGCCCATTATTTTGTCTTAAAATGCACACAAGTAATGTTTTTAGTAAGGCATGTTTGTTAAAACTTATATTTCATAATTAAACTAAGGCCTAGTCCTGGCTTAAACTAATCCCTGTCCGGGAAGCCACCCCATAAAATACTACACTAAGCTTATGTTGCTGTTTTAAAATTCTTAAAATCTTGTCTGGCTTCCAAACCTCTCATCACACATCGAGTCTCCCTCATCTTTATGTGACCGAAACATTTAATTTCCATCAAAGTATTTGTTTCAGGTAAATTTAGCCACTAGCCAGACCAATAAACAAACATAGACCGGAAGTTACGCCAGATGCGTAAATGTGACAGTGTACATGCATCTGATGAAACCATATATAAGTCTCCCTAGCTGCTCACACAACCTCTCTATAATATATTTTAGTGTATAAAAGTTCACTCCGTTTTTGGCCACATCCTGTCCACAGCCGGCTTTAGCTCAAGGGTTTCGAAACCGCACTGAATCATTTTTCTTAAATGCCAGGGCTGCATTTACATGTCTTATGCATTTTCAGTTTAATGTACTTAAAAGTTAAGTCAATGATAAATACCTGCCATTTGTTTTTTCTGCGTTTCTTTCTGAGCAGATTCAATGTGTCATCCTGTACGTTGAAGATGAAATTATAGTGTCAGAATTTTTTTATTTTATGCTATAAACAAACGTCTAAATTATTTGGGACTTTCCTTAAATAAGGGCAGACATTTATGTAGCATGTAATTACGTATCAGAGCCAAAATACTTTTATTTTAAGCACGTCTACAAAATCTACACACATAAAAGGACTCTTTTCCTGATCCCATTTTCAAACTTTTGTTGGTGTGTAAGGTTGCTGTTAGAGCATAAGATATAACTGCAAAATGCTAAAGCTAAAATTCATTGACAAGCGATATATTTTCTTTAACAGAATTCGCTTTTCTTTCCCGGTTGAGTGACGTTAAAATAAGAGTTTTTGACTAAGCTCCGCCTACAGGAATACAGCTGAGCTCAAACGGCTCTGCTAAGCTACGTTGCTGTTGAATCACAACACACTAAACAAGCTACACAATCAGAACTCGTTACGTATTTCTGAAGGAGGGAATTCATTGAACAAGGAAGACATCAGCCCGTTTTTAGGATAGTGAAAACAGCATTATAGAGATTTTAAGCTATAGTAGATTTTGTGAAAAATACTGTGTTTTTTTACACACAAAACATAAACACATTTTATATTGCGCACCGTGAACACAATCAAGGCTTCGAAAACACAGGAAAATGGGACCTTTAATACTTTAATAAAAGATTAGTGATCTTTAAGAAAACATTATCTTTTGCTAAGACATTGTTATGTTGTTGCTATTGTGTCCTTTGGGATTAAAAATCTAAAGAGCCTACCCTCATAGTCTTATTTAATTTAATTTTAATATAATTTAAACATGGACAAATTCACATAAACAGAAAAATCCGTATAGAAATGTATGTGTTATTGTACAAAATGACTTTTTTTTACATTTACAGAGTTTTACGGGCAGCAGAAGAGACAACATCTAGCAATGTTTTTCCTTTCAAGATTGTGCACTTCAGTAAAAGACATCGCACTTGGTATTTTTCAGCGGCGAGTGAGGACGAGAGAAGGGTGAGTTCATGTATGGGCTGCTCAAAACTTCTTAAAATCTATTTAATAAAAAACTATTTTAAATAAAGAATGAACATAAAATGTGTTGATTTAGTAATATTGAAATGTTTATTTTGTCTCTCTGGCAGAAATGGATGCGACTCTTAAGAAAAGAAATAGACCATTATAATGATAAAAGAGAATTGCAGATTCCAAGGTAAAAACAATGAGCTATCATAATACACTGTGGACACGATTGCGTAGTGAAATCAGCATATTAGGAAATACTGGACATATAACAGAATTGCTGTAGTTTTAATTTGTGCCACTAACATTGTACTTTAACAGAATATTTTTTGTACCTCCTTATTTTTACCTTCGTTTGCTTTGGAATTTCACACACGCCAAGTGTCACCACTTCCTCTTTCTTCACAGTCAGTGCCTGTTGATTTGATTATGTGCTATGTGTTCTGATGTTTCTTTTTTATGAAATCCTTTTATTGTAACAGTGACGATTTAGATGCTGAGAGTGTCTATGGTCCTTTAGAAGAACCTGTGGAAATCAGTCATTTTGAAGATAATGATGAACCAGGTATATATACATTCATGCAATTGGCAGGCACTTTTATCTAAAGCGACTTATTGTAAAGTGCATTACAAGGTATACATTTTTATATATTTACTAAACACTAATCATGTAAAATAAAGTTACCATTTAACCTTTTAAATATATATTACATGTTTTAAATGTTTTTTTTTTAAGTTTAACATAATTGTATGACTCATTATTATAGTTACAAATTATGTCTGTCAAAAAAATTATAAGAAGCTTTATAAACTTTAGATATTATATATAAAGATATTTTATATGAAAATTATAAATGAAAACTTTAAATTTAGATTATATGACACAAGATGAAGACAGTGATGGAGAAGACAACCTCAAAGAAGATGAACCACAAGTGCCAGTGCCACCAGGTCACTGCTTGATTCTTTGCCTTTTATGAGCCACATTTTTAGCACTGTACAATGTACAAAAATGCAACACACCTGTCGCACCCACACAGTCAAAGTAATGGCTGTGTTTGATGTTTTCTCCAGGTCGACCCATGGTTCCACCTCCACCCTATCCCCCACCTCCAGTTCCTCACCTGTCTAGAGAAAACCATCTAACGAAGGGACTACCACCTCCACTACCCCCACCATTCAAAAAACCTCCTTCCTGCATACCTATAAACAAGGGCCCACCTCCACCACTACCATTTGCTCCGCATCTACAGAAATCAGATGTGCATCCACCATCCAGAGGTCCTCGGGGTCCTATGCCTCCACTACCTCCCCTGCCCGGCTCCTTTTCCACAATCCCTATTTCCGAGAAGAAGCCTAATACCGCTCTTATCGGTTATACCTCTGCTACTTTACCTGTTGTTGACAACTTGCAAAAAGTAATTTTAAACCCTGTAAATAAATCACCCAGTTCTTGCTTGGGGGGAAGGTCCGTAACAGAGAACAAGCTATTGTCACCTCACCTATCGTCTCCTTTGGGTAACAAGACTCAGGTGGCCCAGATACCAAAGCCTCCATTACCATCCAAACCAAAACCCAGTAGGCCCTCCTTACAGTAAGTGTCATGGTTCAGCCATTGCTACATTTAGTGACCCCTAGTGTCACCTCACTGACACAACATCGAGTGAGTGAAAGAAAGGGAACATCTTGGTTAAAACTGTAACTTCTGTTCCCTGATGGAGGAAAAGCTTTTAAAAATCTGATCAGGGATGTTTCGGCTCTCAAGGCGAACACGTAGAGTCCCGACATTGACACAAAGTCTTGTTCCTACTATCAGGGAACAGAGGTTTCAGTTATAACCAAGATGTTATTCACTATAACTATCTTTCAATACAGCTGCCTTTCCAAAGTGAGTTTGCTACTAAATCATTATGACATTTATAATTACCTATTCATTTGTTTAAAAAAGTATATACCTCCCTTGTTTTTGTATAAATAAATAAATATTTATTTATACAAAATGTTTATGCATTTTATCTCAGAAGAGAATCACCAGATGGACAGAGTTTTCGTTCCTCTTTGGAAGAGAACCCTTTAAGAAAGAGAGCACCTCAGAGACATGATGAATCAGATTATGAAGACTATGAAAATGTAAGGATACCTATTTACTATTTGTTAGTGACATACAGTTCAAATTCAGATTTGTTGAATGACTTAATACTACGACCCAAAAAGTATTTTCAATTCAAATTTATTTAAGATTGTTTTTTTTAGATTAGGGGTTCCCAGACTTTTCATTACTCACCCACTTAGACAAGTAAATCTATCTTAGGAAATAAGAACATTCATTTTCTTTTAGAAAAGAGTGTTTTATATTTTCCTTGTCATTTGTTATATTTTCCTTGTCAAACGTTTCTTTAATTGCATTAGGAGGATTTGATAGTAGTGTCACTGCTAGTCATTAATTGGACTAAACAGTTTTTTGTTGTCATTTTCCACAACAGCCAAGTGACTTTTCGCAACCCACTTTACCCCACTGTGCACTCTCGACCCACAGTTTCGAAACCCCTGCTTTGGATAATAATACAGCACTTTTATGATACAAAGCATACACCATTTCCTAAATAGCTATTTTCAAATGCTTCTCTAGAGAAGTCATGCAGCTGGCAGCTTTTTTGGGCTAAGACCGTTGTACAGCTGCTGTACTAAGTAAAAAAAAACAAAAAAAAAACATGCATTCTCCATTACATGCTGACTCAAAATAAATTGTGTGTGATTGACATAATTTCTTAAACTAGCCATTTTGTTTTGCTACATTTATCAAGATGATATTTTTACTGCTAACCAGAAGGTTATATTTAGTCCCAAATCTGTTAAAATATGATATTGAGTCCTGGTTTTCAAAGACACACACAAAATGTTAGTTTGTAGCAAGCATAACATATTTACTTCATTAACTTACTATTGTTCACATTTTTCTCCATAGGTGCAATTACCTTCATCCGTCTTTGTGGACTCCACAGAAACCAGTAATGTTGAGAAGTAAATGCATATTTATAATGTTTTGCTTACAAACATTGTGCAACCACCAATCATTTTAGCATGAGTATGCTACAGTTGTTTTTTGTAAAACTGCACTCTAGTGAAAGGAAATGTCATTGCATAGTAAATTGTATTCATATTTTACAGGATCTCTAGTTTATATATAAAACTAATTTAGGCAGGTTAGTAATTTTCTTTAATTCTTTAATTACAGATTATTTAAAGAGACATACAGTTCTCCAAAGAATGGCCTTTATTGCATCCGAAAATCAGGAACAGGAAAAACATCACAGGTACAGAAACCCAACCATCAGGGAGCAGGACTGGTGTTGTAATTGGGGGACAAAGTAATAAAACCTTACAACATTACAACACCATTCCTGCTTCCGGAGGGTCACTGTTTTACAAAGTGTATCTCCCACTGTAAATAATGTTGAAATGAGTATCCTTAAAGTCCCTAGATGGTCTACTATTTCTAAAACTCACATGCACACTTTAACGGCTGATATAGACAATTTGCGTGTTTGCAGACAGAGATGATGTTTCTTAGTGGGCGGAGCCCAACTGGTGGTAGAAAGTGGCAACTCTGCAGTAGCGTGAAATGTAGTGTGAAATGTTTTAGCATTAAACTGTAATTTTGGATACAGTGTTCTGTCGAAGTCTGTTTCTCTTTGGTGTAATGTTTCTTATAGCGTTTTCATCACGTTACTGTAATTTTTTAGATAAATTAAAAGTTTAAAATTCCTGATATGTGTGCATGTATGCAATGTATTGTTTTTTATTGGTAAATCAATTATTTTACAGTATGAATCGATAAAGTGTATATAAAAAGCAATACTATCGTGTATTTTAAATAATACCATTTATTAAATATGTCATAATTTTCCTGTTTTCTATCATTTCTTCCTTATATTTATAGCTTACATGTTTGCTCTAAAACTATTATAAAACTATTATGTTTACATACAAATTAATATGCATAGGCTTGTTTATATATTAATAACACTTTGCATCATGTGTTTGTGCTATATTTATATATTTATTAAGTATGTAAACATAATAATTTTAGAACAAAGAGGAAGAAGACATACGCTAAGATATAAGGTAAATAGAAATAAAATAAAATGGAAAAAATTATGAAATATTTAATAAATGGTGATATTATTGCTTTTTCTAGTATAACTCATTCAAATATAAAATCTTTCTAAATAAATTATAAATGTAAAGTGATGAAAACGCTATGAAAAACACATAGAGAGAACAGACTTAGACAGAACACCGGACATCTTCTCTAATTATTTTGTAGTCTAATTATTAAAAGATTTCCAGATGATTTCATTACTCTAGTCTGTCCATTTAAGGGGTTATTGCAATCATAAACACCTACGTTTACCTTCAAATGATGTCTTCGATGACAGTATTCTATAAAAATGGAGGCCATCCTTTTTTGGCATTCCTATTCTGACACTCGACAGCACAACAAGACATTTTCTAGTGAGTTAACTTACTCGTTTCATTTAACCCTTATGCATTGTTCAAATTTACTACCCTTTCGTGTTGTTAGTGGATGAAAACATCCACTAAATTCAACGGCTATAAAAATGTATCGGATGAATATTTTTTCCAAATTTTTTACATAAATCTGTTAATCAGCCTCAGTACTGATCAAAACTACCAAATCTTCACAAAAATTCAATGATTTTAACTCTTTAATTGCCAAGTTTATAAGTGGTGTCACTGATTTGGTGAAAAAACACACACAAAATGACCGATTTTCAATATAAAATGTGATTGTAAACTGGATTTTCTTAAACCTTTTTCACAGTCTTGGGCATGCCAAAGATTGGTAAAAACATTGGCTTTAAAGCATTTTTAGTTTTTGTGTAGCATCAGTTTAAAAATTTTTCTCCCTCATTTATTGTTATTGGCTGTTTTTGCCCCATTGACTTCCATTATAACCACATTTTTTGATTGCAGAGCTATGACACCTTTTTATCATGCATTTTTGAATGTTGGTGTTTTTTCCTTTTGCTAAGAGGTCAAATTAGTCATTTTTACTGTTGATCACCATGTGGCACTATTACAGTTTTTTTCGATTGCTAAACGACAGTGAGCACAACTGGAGCTACATGTGCAAAACTCTAACTACAGTCTGCACTACCAAAAGTCACCTGAGCGCAACTCTTAACACATGACTCAAAACAGCTCAGTGCAGCCAAACACTAAACACAACCCTCACTGAGATAACACACACTGTCACTCACAACACACTGAGAGGAAAAACACTAACATCAAACACCAATACACAAAAAACTAACTTTATATCTTTACAGTTTTAACAATTTCAGTGATGTCACACCAAGTAATGTTTTCTTCAAAGAATGATTTATTTATTGATTTATCACATGATTTATTATTATTTTTTAGAACATCATAATTCTTTAAGGTAAATGAAAATTTGCAGTTTGCTTCAGTAGTCTGGAGTAATTTATGGAATTACAGTAATGAGAAAAAAGGTAGAAACTAAAAGTACATACTGTAATTCAAACAAATAATTGAGGGGCTAATCCTGCCTCTCTAGCATCAGGCCACTACATGCCACCCTTCTCCCTCCACGAACCCGTCTTCCTTGTTCCATTTCCAAAATTAGTTTTCTGAGCTCTACATACAAGGCCGCCTTAATGCATGGGCTTACCTGGGCTGAAGCCCAGGGGCCTCCCAAGTTCAAGGGCCTCCCAAGTTTGCGTTCATGATGAGCTGAAAAGGTCATATTGTTTTGTAACTTGTCAGGTTTTCTGTCAATCACTCTAATTGAACGTTACATGGCTGCTGATTGGTCCGTTGTAACTTAACGTGAAATCAAATGTCAGACGTAACTTATTTTTTATTCCGCGTAATGTAATTAAGTGCGCGTTGTCAACTTGACATTCCTGCACGTTAGACTGAGTATGACAGAGAAACAGGAAATAATCCACCAACAAATGAAAGAGTAATTTCTGAAATTTCATAATAAGCACTAGTGAGGTGCAGGTCTCTCTCTCTTTCGTGCGCGCGCTCGCTCGTTCGCTCTCTCTGTGCTCGTGCAGCTGTCTGAGTCTCTGGCATGCAGAAGTCTCTCCAAAAGTGCACAAGAAACTGTGCCGCTAAATTAAGAAAGGAGTTCCCGCACATAATGCTGTTAGTTGTTATAAAGTTAAGTTTACTCGCGTTTATATCAGTGACGCGTGCGCAGCTGGAGCGATGTTTGACGCGACGTTAGCTCACAGTACATACATCTGTTGGTTTAGAAAGACGAGAAAGAGACGCAACGGTAAAGGTGCAAGTCTAAGAAAGTTAAGAGCGACAAGACCATCTCAAATGATCATCCCCTGATAGCACCATTATAATCTCATTATCTAAAGATCTTATATACAGGTATGTTCCCTGTCTGTCTTGTGCATATTCATACTTGGTCGTTTTACATGCTTATGTATGCATAAATACTAAATACAATGCATACTATATCTTCAATAGCCTACAAAATAAATAACTGATTAAAAACCAAGATTCTGTCTATAAAGACTTATCTTTTGTTATCATTAATGCATTTTTACTTTAAAACTAACTTTAACTTATTATATTTTTAAAACTGTGGTGAGTATGAGTTAGCCTGGCTCCGCCCTCCTACGTGCTTCCGCTTATTTTTCATTTCGCTTCAACAGTACGTCTGGGATTTCTCTATAGAGTTTCGTTTTCTCCTGCAAAAATCTGCAGGACCAATCAGCGAACAGATGGGGGTGGCTAAGAACGATGACGTTGAGGTCGTGCGTCAGTTTGAGTTGTAGTTCAGTAATGGCAGCGGAGAAAGACGTGAGAAAAGCTATTCGGTCCGTTGTTGCAAAACTGCCGAATATACAGAAGTTAAAGCCGGAGCAAGAACCAGGTTTGCTAACTTTTGTTTGTCTGATTATTCTGACTTCTTGTTTCCGGACGGTTTCGGTGCATGATATACGTCACGACCACATGTTAGCGATTGGCTTTGGCAGATCCTGAGTGACTCTGGGCAGATCCAATAGTTTTAAACTTCAACAATGGACCCTCCTTAACGGAAGTAACGCTTTGCTATGGAGCGTGGCCAGACTCTCTGTACAAATGAAATGAATGTACGAGAGTCTGGTTATACCAGGCTAAGTATGAGTGGCAATTTTCTGCAAATTTGTATATTCCCAAAACTATATAAATATAAAGCTTATAAACATATATACTTTCACACATTTTGGTTTTATTATCACCACATGTTGCTGTGTGTGGTTGTTAATAAAGTGTCTTGTGTTTATGCTCAAGTGGGCTCAGTGATATTAATAACAATATTATGGTGTTTTCTGGCTCAAAGAGGGAAAACTCACAGTTGTATGTCTCGAAAGAAACTAATGCATTTTTGATGTAGATTACCTAGATATTACACTTTAAAAAAAAAAAATTAGACTATAAATCGAGGGGAAGGGGGGCCTACAAAACCTCTTAGCCCCGGGGCCTCACATTAGGTTAAGGCGGCCCTGTCTACATATATACATAATATTTATATGAAAGGTAATATTTTATATATATGAAATATATATATGAAATTGGAATTGGAATTATATTGATATGAAATTGCAATCAGCAGTGTTTGAAAGGCACAAGGCTGAAATGAATTCTGTTTTGAATGTGTGGTTCACAGTTTTGACAGCAGTGTGTTAGCATTTGAACAAAGTGCTGTAAATCCACAGTGTTGTGCAGGTTGTGGTTAAAGTCATGGGATAAGTGTGTAGAGTTTTGAAAACTGTGTTCAAGCATGAAAAATGAACTAGAGTTTGGTCCACATGAACTGCTGTAGTTAGAGTTTTGCACATGTGACTCCAGTTGTGCCCACTGTCGTTTAGCAATCGAAAAAAACTGTAACCCTTTAGTAGCCCTGTGCAAAAACAAAGCTTAATTTCTGGCTTGTACATTGTGTTTTATGGAGTATAACTCCATAATAAAAGCATATTGTGTGTGTGTGTGTGTGTGTGTGTGTGTGTGTGTGTGTGTGTGTGTGTGTGTGTGTGTGTACCTGGTAATTATCACGTTGTGGGGACCAATTGTCCCCACAAAGATAGGAATACCAGTGTTTTTGTGACCTTGTGGGGACATTTTGATGTCCCCATGAGGAAACAAGCTTATAAATCTAACAAGATGATGTTTATTGAAAATCTAAGGTACAAGAAAGGTTTTTGTGATGGTTGGGGTTAGGGAATGGGGCAGGTAAGGGGAATAGAATATACAGTTTGTATGGTATAAAATGCATTACGTCTATGGAATGTCCCCACAAAACATGGAAACCAGAATGTGTGTGTGTGTGTGTGTGTGTGTGTGTGTATGTGTGTGTGTGTGTGTGTGCGTGCGTATGTGTGCGTATGTGTGTGTATGTGCATGAAAAAAAGATATTCTATATAAAAATCTTCTCTGCATTAGATTTATGAACATCATTATTATGAACACATAAGTGTTTAGTCATTCCAACAGGACTTGCAGCATATCACTTGGTGCTCTCTGCAAGTTTGTCTGGAGGGACAGCAACTCATGCACGAGGGAGGTGAAAAGCTGTTTAGGAGAAGGCTTTCCTAGAAGACCTGGGAAAATCTCTGCAGCAATATTGAGGAGAGAGCATCACCCTCGCACACCAGTTGCTACTGCACTGGTGAGAGAGATTCAGTCTCCTGCAGCTGTCTCTCCAGACACAAATCCACAGACACCAGCAGGCACCAGCAGCTCAGGAGTGAAGAGGGGAACATGCAATTGGTGCAAAGAACAAACATGTCAGCACTTGCATCTGTTGTGGTGGACACACTTGCAGAGAGCACCAAGTGAAATGCTGCAAGTCCTGCTGGAAATACTGAACGCACCCCCGGCACACATACACACTAAAAGTTAGTTTGATTGTTTAGTTCTCCATCCATCCTCTACTCTTGCTTCATTGTTCAATTTATTTGAAGTTGTTTTTGCGTTCATAATAAATGATGTTCATAAATCCGATGCAGAGAAGATTTTTACAGAAAATTTCCCTAACCCCAACCATCACAAAAACCCTTCTCCTACTTCACATTTTCAGGAAACATAATTTTGTTTGATTTATAAACTTGTTTCCTCATGGGGACCTCAAAATGTCCCCACAAGGTAACAAAGACACTGGTATTCCTATCTTTGTGGGGACAATTGGTCCCCACAACGTGATAATTACCAGGTACACACACGCACACACACAATAATATGCTTTTATTATGGAGTTATACTCCATATAACTCAATGTCAGAACAACAAGTCAGAAATTAAGCTTTGTTTTTGCACAGGGCTATTAAAGGGTTAATAGTGCCACATGGTGATAAACCGTAAAAATTACAAATTTGACCTCTTAGCAAAAGGAAAAAAATCTAAACATTCAAAAATGCATGATAAAAAGGTGTCATAGCTCTGCAATCAAAAAATGTGGTTATAATGGAAGTCAATGGGGCAAAAACAGCCAATAACAATAAATGAGGGAGAAAAAAATTAAAACTGATGCTACACAAAAACTAAAAATGTTAGTCTTTGAACATCTTAGACATGTTCAAGACTCTGAAAAAGGTAAACAAAAATCCAGTTTACAATCACTTTTTATATTGAAATCTGTCATTTTGTGTGTGTTTTTTCCCCAAATCAGTGACACACCTTATAAACTTGGCAATTAAAGGGTTAAAATCATGGAATTTTTGTGAAGATTTGGTAGTTTTGATCAGTACTGAGGTTGATTAACAGATTTATGAAAAAAAATTGGAAAAAATATTCATCTGATTAATTTTTACAGCAGTTAAATTTAGTGGATGTTTTCATCCACTAACAACACGAAAGGGTAGTAAATTTGCCCACGGTATATCGTTGAGTTTTTACAAAATTATATATGTAAAAATATATGTAAATATAAGATTTGTCACCAAAAATCATTCAATTTGCTAAAACAGAGAGAAAGTTACGGCCAAATTAAGAGTAAAAAAAACTCTGTAGTGGATGAAAACATCCCCAACAACACATGAGGGTTAAGTGTAATTAATTTCCAATGTTTTTGTGCCACCACATTGCGCGCGCGGCCTGCAGTGACATAACTGTGATGTCTACTCGCAAAAGGTCTATTGCCCACAACACATTAAAGGGAAGAGTTTTGTGATGCAACACTAAACTGATAACTTAGTTGTGATTCTTCTCTGAAATAATATCAATAGCATTTTGATTTGTGTTAACAATCACAATATTTCTCTGTAACAACAGAAAATTCACAGTAAATTCAGTTACGCATTAGTATGTCTCAGTACTCGCACACTTTTGTATACTGTCTTATCACATAAACATATTGTACAAAGTGCATATAAGATTGCATTATATAAGTAGGTGAATTGGAATGCAAAAATGGTCTTTGGCATTAGAGCTAAACTGCAGGAAAGAGACCCTCCAGCACTGTACATGTTTGGTTTATAAAATCAAAGCATTTTGATCAACATACAGTACATTCTGTAACATACTTTAGTAAATCATTATAAAAATCATCATATCTGAGTAAGTGTTTTTGCATTTTATTCACGTTTCATTTTTAATGCAGGTGTTGGTTGTTTGGGACACGAGTATAAATAAAGCCAGAAACTACAGGCTCTTTGAGGAGGTCAGTAATGCATACACACACTTTTTACTCCTTTTGTTTTTATTCTTAATGTTGGTATTATTTATTTGTTATTTTTATTTATATAATGCTTTTCCAAAGCAGCTTTACATTAATAAAAACAAGAGAAAACAGAAAAATCACAGGACAACAAAGTAGCAAAGTACATCGGCTAATATTTATCCTACTAAGCGGAGTAATAATTAAATGTATTTCCCAATAGATTTTTTAAAAGGGCTTCACAATTAAGACAAAAAAATCATAATTGTCAGTTATTTCCCTGATATTGGATTAACAGTTATTTTGATTAATAGTTTTACATTGTTTTCATTCCATTATCATTATATACCTAAGGCTTAATTGTAACAGTGTGTTACAACTAACCCTGCTGTGTAAAAATACTTTCAATCCAAACTATCAGTTACTAAGAGTTGCTGACATGTTTCAAAATGGTGTTATGGTTTAGGTAACAAGACAATGATAAAAATAATATAAGGTTGAATTTGGTGAATTACACACCCAGCTCAAAAAAACAATAATTTACTTTTATGCCTCCAAAACACTCTTTGTTCAATATCTTAAAACACATCAAAACTTTTTACAAATTCACAGGAGATCATTTTCAGACAGTAAGAGAAAAAAAACAAAAGCATAGATTGTTCAGCCCTGTATAAATACAAAGTAGCTGTGTTACAATTAATCCTGCGTTAGTTTGTGCTCATCCCTACAATATATTGAGTACACTGTAAAAAACAATTGCTGCAATTATGCAGCTGGTTGCCAGTAACTTACTGTAGAAGATAAAGACTGAAAATGTTTTCTATGTTCATTTAACTTTAAACAAACTGTTGCCAGTAAACATAAATGTAAAATCTACAGTAAGTTACTGGCAGCTAGTTGCCTGTAATACCTGCAATTTCTACAGAAATTTCTTACAGTGTATACTTTAGGATTTATTAATAAAAAGTTTAGAAATAAAGAGAAGCTCTCCGTGGTCGCTGGTCAGACATCACGATGATGGGAGGCCAGTAGACCAGTGGTTTAAAGAGCTTTACTGCAAAGTAAAAGTAACACATTGCTATTTGTATTGGTTTTAATTAGGGTTCATGTTTTTAATTATCCCCAAGTATTAAACTTGATTAAGCAAAAGTGTTCGCGCCATGCGGAAGAGTGTTACCAAAAATTGTGTGGTTTGTTGTAGGGCTGTAAAAATACATTTAGAACTTTTAATATTCATTGAATTTAACAAAAAATGCATATTCAGTTCCGAATTTTAGGTGTGTCAGGATGCACACGCAACATGATGATGAGAGTTAGTTTGTCTTAGCCTGTGCATGTATAAAAGAGAAGCTACACTACCTGCTGAAGAACACCTGGGGTGGTGGTAGAGACTCTGTCCACATTTTGTCCAGCTGGCCAGTACATTCAACAAAATGGCTGGTTTTTATAGCGGCTGCTGCGAAAACACTAGTAAAACAGCTTAAATTGAATTTAGTTGGCCTTAACAGTGACACTAACAACTTGCCAAACAACCAGTAGTCTGTGGACATTGGCATATGGCCAGACATTGCTTTTCCTGACATATGTTTGTCTTGCCTTACAGTATTTAACCATCCCACATTTGTAGAATACAAGACTCATCATAATGAATGTTTTTTAATAAAGTTTCACTGACAAAACTTTGCAATTTCACAGAATAAGAGTATTCATTGGTGTATTTTTATAGGATTTTTATCCCAAAAGTTTACATACCTCACATATTTTTTACTGCTACTGATTTACTCCTCCTCTGAATGTTTTTTGCAGTCCGGAAAAAGAACGCTCCAATTTGTTTTTAAATCTGTTAGCACAGTCGATCACACAACTACTTTTCCCATTTTAGACATGTTTTTCACGCTGTTTGTTTTCATCAGCTGGAAATATTTTCCAAATACACACTGCAGTAAAGAACCAGAAGTGACATTTCTTATTTATTTGTGGTATCCGTAACTGTGATCAGTTACACAGAGGAAACCATACCATATGTTTAGCATTCGCTACGACGACCAGGGGTGCAAAGTTATTTATTAAAGACAGGGAAATTATGATTTTCTTTGTCTGTGGTTTGATTAATATTAAAAACAGCACCTAAATTATACTCTACAAATGGGTGTAGTTAAAATGCATGGATCCAATACATTGTTACACACGCATTTTTTTCTCAACTGCTTGTATTTATTTAATGTGTAAAAGACTTTTACTACTATAATCGTAGCGTTTTGAGCTGATTTAGTTTTAAAATGTCTGCTCAAGTGCAAGAAAACAAAATCAGTTTGCATTTGCGCGCTGCCTGTCAGTTACTAGCAAACTGCCAGTAACTGTGAGATGTGGATCGTGCTCGCGCTTGAGGTGCGCGCAAACAAAACTTACTAAACAACACGTGAGTAAAGAGATCATGTGAGATCTGTTTTGCGTCTTGTTGTGCTTAAATATTTAAATTGGCCAATCGGGCAATTGACTGTTGCACTTCTGCTAACGCACATTAATGTTAACACTTTTGTGATAATTATCTTACACATGATGTACAGAGCAATCCCTAAAATTCCAGCAGTACGCAAATGTGACTTTTAGAGCAGTGTCTGGTGCGAATCTGGTTATGACCAAAGTAGTATTACAGTGACAAAAGACTCGTTATAAGTTCTGCCATTTTAAAAGGCAGGGTCTAAAACTATTTCATGCATTTTGACTTATTTACACTGTTAAATTTCTATGTTTATTTCTAATTTTGTCATGATTCTGCCCTCTTGTCCTTGGTTTACTCTAGTCTTGAGGCCGAATCATGACAGGCCCATGTTTTGTGTGATAGCACATGGCTTTTTGGTTTGGCTGTGTTCTTCCATGTCTCCAGACCCTGCCCCCTACTCCTCGTTAATCATCCTATTATTGTTTGATTCATGCCCCTGTTGCCCTCTTGATTTGTAATATCTGTACTTTCGTTTTCGATTTTTCAAATTTTACTGTCTCACATTTACATTTCTAGGACCAAAGGGTGTACCTGGAGACAGATCTGACTTTCTCAACATTAGCTGCTCTTGTTGAGCACTACTATATTAACCCACTGCCCAGCAGCAACAACCACTTGCCCATCAACTCTTTGTGCTTACAGATACCTTATGGCTACAGTCCACCTAGGTGACATCTGCCTTCTTTACCTGCTAATACACCCAAATGCTCTGTTCAAGTTTAGGTTTGGGGCTCTGTAATATTCTGTAAAAATGCAGATTTCTCCATCTGCTGGTTATAAATATAAATTTTCATATTTTGTGAATAACCTTAATAAATAAAAAACAGTAAAATTCACTGTTATTGATGGGTGGAAGGAAAATAATGCAGTGAATTGACGAGAATTTTGTAAATAATTTGGATAAGTATAAAAATCATTTAGGTCTTATGACTATTCAGGGAACTTCATATTTTAGTTTGAATTCAGACTACTGAAATTAAGTAGTGAGTGAATGAGTGAATTTAATGAAATCTTGTCAATTCTTTGTTATGAATTGTCACACATTAATATCTGATTTGGCCATCATGTAGAAACCACAAAATGCTACATTACTGAAAATAACTTTGCTAATTGTTTGCAAAACAATAACATCGTGAATGTTATTTCATTTTTCCAATATTGTATAGATTGTGTTTGTACATATTATACATATGTTTTTTAATAACACTGTGGAATCCCGTGAATGAAAATAAAAACTTTTTCTGCACAGTTCTGCAGTAAACTATGTTGTATAGTACTCATTATAACTCTTTTGGTCATCTGTTTCAATAGGTATTTAGCAGGGGTTAAATTGGATTTTGACAGGCGAGAGAACTCTTGAAATCAAAAGGGGGAAAGCCACCCTAGGTATGACATCAGCCTCATATCAGGGTAAAGGCTCAAAAGACTGTATCTCATAATAATAACATGTATCTCATAAAAATAAATAAAGTAAGGTCTAACAGTTAGGTACAGAAACAGAATCAAATGAATAATTCATCTTTTATAGCCTTCAAAATAAATATAATTAATCTTTTTAAAGCTTCCTTTTTTATCTGTTGTCTGATTAACATAATGATGACACAAACATAAGCAGATTAATAAGTGTATTGTCAGGTTAAAATTATACTTATTCATATTATTAATAAACTGACATATGTGATTTCTTTCTGAACTGTTTAGACAAGACATAATTAACAACTGTTTTTATGGGAATAATTGCCAAGACGTAATTTTAATGTAATTGTAATTGAAATGCTTCACAATTTAAAAACCTATTCAAGGCATACAAAAAGCATTTAACGGCTAAGCAAAATAAATACAAAAGGAAAAATAAAGACAGATGAAAAGATAAAAAGTAATTAAATAACTTCAAGATACTATCTCTAGGCATGGTCTACTTTTCTACAAAAGCTAGTGTGAAAAGATACTTAAACCCTTCTAAAGATGAAGCCTGCCGAAAATAAAGGGGGAGGCTTTTCCACAGTTTAGGGTCAACAACCATAAAAGCTCTGCAGTATCACCCTTATTTTTTCGAGGTACAAGGAACTGCCAGCAATAATTTATCTACTATTTATCTCCATGTCCTGAGTGGGGTATAGTACTCAAAAGATTAGTGATATAACTTGTGTTGATGATGTTGTGAAGTGCCTAAAAAAAACATCAATACTGTGACCACTGCTTGCTTAAGACAGGGGGGCACAACTCCAATACTCAAAGAGCTGTTTACAATAGACAGAATGCAAGGGATCTTTTAGAAAGCGAGGAGGAATAGGATCTAAAGGAGTACATGACAGTTTCATGTGTCTAATAAAATATCCTCCAGAACTGGAAGAGAGACTGGGACAAAATAATCAAATGTACACGAGTTTGGGATAGATGCTGCAAGAACATAATATGAAGGCACAATATCATACGACTTATTCAGTCTTCCTTAAGAAAAAAGTCAAAAAGTCCTCACAGGTAAAAAGGGGAATCAGTAGAAGGTACTATACTGTAGCTGGATTAAGTAGTACTGAGTTTATTGTGCTAAAAGTTTTAGCATAATGAGCAGTTCTATGAATTAACATTAATTAACATATTTTTGTTCTAGCAGGTTTATGCTGATATTTCTTAAAGCTGCGGTAGGCAACTACTCATACTTAGATTACTTACATAACACTCAGAAATACACTCAATGGTTGATAAAGCACAATTAACTGTCTAAAATCTCATAGATTCCTCCACCTTTCAAATGCCGGTCCGATATTGATCCTAGTTTTATCACGGGCATGGTTGCTTTCTATCTTTGTATCCTTGTTCTCATTGGTTGCTTTCCAAGCTCTGGTTGCTTACCAAGGAATCGGAAGTTTGTTAGTGAATGTTTTCTCCACCATCACGCTGCGTTCAATCCAACACACCCGTGAACTTCAGGCAGATGCATGTCATATTGTAACGCGTGCGAGAGGGATCTGTGGTGCGTGCAAGAACTGTGATTGACAGACAGATTTTACAAAGCCCTGCACTGATTGGACCAGATGAACCAGCCTGCGGTGATTGGACCAGATTGACCGGAAGCTGTAGATTTTTGCAAACCAAATAACAGGCTCTAGGTCGAGGTAGAAGCGCAGATTTTTTTCTTAAACAGTCTAATTTATGTTGTTCTATCGGAGCATAATGTTGGTTTCCATGAATATGATCAAAAATATCTTACCGACCGCAGCTTTAAGAGATACCTGTAAAATTTCAAAAGAGATCTGTAATTTGTCTCTCTTCCATCTACATTCTGTCTAAGAGCCTGTGTATCATTATTAAACAAATTAAACATAATATGTAGTACTCACGTTGATTGTTGTCCATCTTGTCCATGCTCCCTTGCGTTTCCACTGTTAATCCAGTGCAGGCCAGTGCTATCAACGCAACCATTAGACCTCAAGCCCAAAATAACCGCAGCATTTCACTAAAAGATGCTGCTAATTTGTCGATCTGGTATAAAAACTTGACATCCCGGCCTGCTGTCAAAGTCAGATTCACACAGATACTCCATGAACACGGCTGAAGCAGGAGAAACACGCAAGTGGTGTTGTGTTTGCAAACTGAACACACCCTGTAGGAAAATAAAGTTATTGTGGCAGTGGCTCAGTGGTTCATGTAGGTTGTCTACAAACTGGAAGGTTGGTGGTTCAATCCCCGGCTCCACCGGACCAAGTGTTGAGGTGTCCTTGAGCAAGACACCTAACCCCAGCTGCTCCCGAAAGCTGGATGGCGCCTTGCATGGCTGACACCGCCGTCGGTGTATGAATGTGTGCATGTGAGGCAAACTGGTAAAGCGCTTTGGATAGCCATAGGTCTGTTAAAAAGCGCTATATAAATGCAGTCCATTTACCATTGTTATTAGCAAAAGATTCTCTTTATTAACAACATCCGTTAGTTCATGACGTTGCTACTTACAGTAATATAATATTATAAACACTGCAACAAAACCTGCCAAGTTTTCCCCCAGTCAACTTTATAAGACCTAGATGATGAATATGCATAAGGCACGATTAGCATAATAAGATGGCGCTGAATACAGAGCTCTGTAATGCAATTTTTGCTAGTAAAAATTGCAATTAGAGAGCTCTACAATTGAATTCTTACTAATAACAATTTGACTACAGAGCTCTATAATTAAGTGTGCTTGCAAAAGTTTGTATTGTTCTTCATAAGTTTTCTTATTATTATTCCGCCCTAATTTTTGGCCAGCTCCTGTGACTAGGCCGTTTGACACAGAGACCCCATTCAAACTTTAAAATGTTTGTGCAGTGCCGGTCTAAGTTGCTTGAAAACCTGATGTCACAAATCCATGTCGTTCTTCCGCCATATTGGATTGAACAGAAAACCTTAAAAAAGATTCACAGGTCACAAATTTTGTCAGAACTTCACGAAACTAGAAGTACACGATCCTTGGACCAAGCCTCACAAAAGTTACTAGAAGGATTTAAGAAGGAAGCGTTTGCCCATCACAGCCCAAAAGATACCCATGGCATAGTCGCCAAACAGGAAGTAGTTCATATCTCAGGAACTATTTCACATATCTAAACCAAATATATGAACTCGGGACTCCAATGTGAAGATGCCCAAGATAAAAAAACGTCTCGGTTACGTATGTAACCCTCGTTCCCTGAAGGAAGGGAACGGAGACGTCACGTCGTGACCGACGAATTGGGAACTCGCTTAGAGAGACCAATCTGCTTCGTACTCTACTAAAACGCCAATGAACTTGGCATTGAGATATTTGCATAATGCTGGCGCCGCCCCGCCAGGTGCGTATATAAGCCACAGGTGCAAATATGGAAATTAGCTTCATTTCGCTGAGAAAGCCGGAAAGTGTGACCGGCCGATAAACAGCAGGGAGCAGCCCTGTGGTGACGGGACGTGACGTCTCTGTTCCCTTCCTTCAGGGAACGAGGGTTACATACGTAACCGAGACGTTCCCTTTCAGTCGGTCACTACGACGTCACGTCGTGACCGACGAATTGGGAATCCTACCAAAACGCCACTGAGGGCTGACCTCTTCCAGTGACTGCGTAAAGCCCTCCGGTTCCACTTAAGGATAAGGAGAATTAGGTTTTAAGGCAGAAGGCCGGGCACTAGATGTTCCTTTAACCCCACAGTAGTGCCAGCGACTGGGAAGCGCCCTATCTGAGCGGTATAGGGACGCTGCGGAAGCCACCGCCCCGTTAAGGGCTATTGGTGGGCGAAAGTCAACCGTAGTTGAGGTATAAATGACAGCCGTGGCTGTGTAAGCAAAGCAGTGCTCTGCTGAGGGAAACGTGGGCTAGTAGGATTAACCCCACGGAAAAATACTCACAAAGGAACCCGGTGGGACGCAATGTGGATGCCCGAGCCAAACACAGGTTCGCGAGGATGCAGCTAGTGAGAGGCTGGCAGTGGATGCTCCGCAACATCAGGCTGCCAAGGCAGCGGAGGAAGGCAAAACAAATTATTACGCGTTTTTGCCTTGATGGCCTTCCATACTGAGCTCAGTTTGGAGCAGCAGTCGGAGGCTGCAAGCCGACCTGCGAGCCTGTTTTCTGTGCTTCCCCTAACGAGGAAAGAACACGAGAGGAGACAGGCTCGACACGAACACTGTAAAATCTAATGAACGTATTAGGTGTCGCCCAACCAGCAGCTCTGCAGATGTCTGTTAGCGAGGAACCACGAGCGAATGCCCAAAATGAGGCAACACTTCTAGTAGAGTGAGCTCTCAAATTAAATGGACAAGGAATGCCCTGCAGATTATAAGCAAGGGCGATAGTATCAACTATCCAATGAGACATCCTCTGCTTAGTGACAGCTTTCCCTCTCTGCTGACCACCATAACAAACAAAGAGCTGATCTGAGGTCAGACTCGCAGGCTTTGTGTGCGATCCACGTAGATGCGTAACGCTCGTACGGGGCATAATAAAGCCATGGTTGGGTCTGCCCTCCTCCGGGGGGCAGCGCTTGCAAGCTCACCACCTTATCTCTGAAGGGAGTGGTGGGAACTTTGGGCACGTAGCCTGGTCTGGGTCTCAGTGAGACAGCAGGACCAAACTGAAGGCACGAATCGTCAACAGAGAATGCATGTAAATTCCTTACTCTCTTCACGGAGACCAATGCTAGCAGGGTCAGAGTTTTCATTGACAAAAACTTCAGACTCGCAGACTGCAAAGGCTCGAACGCGGAACCTGTAGTAGGGCTTCAGCACCATGGACAGGTCTCAGGAGGAATAGAGGGAGGGCGCGAGGGGTTTAGCCTGCGAGCGCCTCTTAAAATCTAATAACCAAATCATGCTGCCAACTGATCTGCCGTTAATAAGCGAGTGATGAGCAGAAATAGCGGCGATATCAACTTTAATGGTGGAGGGTGACAACCTACCATCTAACCTATGTTGAGGATATATAAAAGCAGAATGTTAAGCATTCTCTGGGGTCCTCGCGTTGCGAAGAGCACCAGGTGACGAAAAGGGTTTCATTTAAGCGCGTAAGCCCGTCTTGTGGACGGTGCTCGTACCACGTCGATGGTGTTAGATACCGCTTGCGATAAATCACCTAAACCTTGCGCGCACTCAACGACCATACATGGAGATCCCACAGGTCGGGGCGCGGGTGCCATAATGTGCCCCTTCCTAAAGAAAGAAAGTCCTTCCTAGGGGAATTCGCCAGGGAGGGGCTGTCGCGAGGAGCGTTAACTCTGAAAACCAATTCCTGGTCGTCCAGTATGGGGCGACTAACGAAAGGCTCTCCTCGTCCTGCCTGACTTTGCACAGTGTCTGTGCAATTAAGCTCACTGGAGTGAATGCGTATTTTCGCGTCCCCCGCGGCCAGCTGTGTGCCAACGCATCCACGCCGAGGCTGCCCTCGGTTAGTGAATAAAAACCGGCGACAGTGGGTATCGTCCGGCGACGCAAACAGATATATCTGTGCACGCCCAAACTTCTTCCAAATTATCTGGACCGTCTGGGGGTGGAGTCGCCATTCACCGGGGCGCGCAGCTCGGGAAAGCGCGTCTGCCGCTGTATTGAGCGAACCCGGGATGTAAATGGCACGAAGGGACCTCAGATGCTTCTGACTCCAAAGGAGGAGATGACGAGCGAGATGCGACAGGTGACGAGAGCGCAAAAACCGCCTTAACGGTAAATAACGCAACAGTCGCAATGTTGTCGGTGTCGGCTAATACATCCTTCCCTCGCATCTCCATAGCGGAGCGTACAAGTCCCAGATATACAGCGCACCGCTCGCGGCAGTTGGGGTGCTATGCACACCCCTGAGACTGCAAGCCCGTCATACGTGGCTGCTCATCCCGTGCTGGGGGCATTGTATGTGCTACAGAATGCCAGGAGACCCGACTCAGGGGCATATCTTGCTATCAGAAATGCTGGGTCTGCCACGGGGTAAAATTGAAATGACACGCAGGTGTAATGGTTACACAGTATATGCCGTTGCGCCACGCTCTCCTCGAGACTCGATCGTAAAACCAATGCTGAAGCGGTCTCATATGAAGCAGCTCGAGCAGTGTCACAGCCGCAGCATGCTGTCATATGTCCAGGAGCTTCTGAAATTGTTTCAGAGGGACCGCGTACTTCCCTCGAATTAAACCGAGGCAAGTCAGAACTGACTGGTTGCGCGCTCTTGTAAAACACGCCAATAAATCGATCGAGTCTATTTCCACACTGAGAAAAGGATCCTCTGCACGGGGCAAAGTTGCTCTTTTCCCAGCTGACCTGATGACTTAAACGAGCGAGATGCCGAAGCATTAAATCTCTGTGTTCGCGCACGTTTGCCAAGAACGAGCCATTATAGTTGACGTAAATATAAGCAGAATGCAAACAACGCTCTCTCTCTCGGAGATTTAAATGCCATGACTAGCACTTTCATGGAGACACGGGGAGAGAGAGACAGCTTGAATGGTGTACTTATTAATATGCCCACCCACGAACGCAGAGCGAAAAACGGTCTAGGCGAGGGGAGATGGACACAAAGTACACGTCTACAGGTCTAAGGCTGCAAACCGATTTGAATATTGAAATACGAGCCTCGGCGTATCATCCTAAAGGATCACACTTGTAGAGCCGGAGCGTAAATAAATCGGTCGTAACCCACCGCGTATTTTGGGTAATATGAGATAAAGGCTGGAAAAACCTTATCATCATTCTCGGTAAGAGGGACCGGCTCGAAATGTCCTTCGCCAGCAGGACATCGACTTTTGCACGCAGTACATGTGTGTGAGGATTCTCGCCCAAAAACCACAGGAGCCACTGCCTATAATCAATGTCGTTTAGACTTCAATTTATTTATCTTTCTTTTATCAAAAAGATTCCCATAAATTCGGGAAACAGGGAAATCTATCCACACTTAGACCCTGGTTGCATTGCTCTCCCAGGATCTCACAAACAATCACCTAATGATCGGCAGCTTATGCATTTCTTAATTGGCCGACCAAACCATTCTGGAATTAGGGTGAACACAAAATTCCAAAAACTAAGAAAATATCAACACCAAATTCATCAAATGAAAATAAAAATAAAGAAATATAATTATTTACAAAAAGAAATACAAATTATTGAAAAACTACAACTCAAACTTTAAAAGTAAGCTTTTTAAATTACCGACCTCCGACTCACGCTGCAGTCATGAACCGTGGCACAACCCAAAAAAAATAAATAAAAATAAATATATGAAATAAACATGAAAATAAGACCCAAATCTCAACTTATTATTTTCTTCATTTACTAGCGTGCACTCTAGCAAGAGAATTAAACAATTTATAAGTATTAAGGGTCACAATAAACCTAATAAATACACAGCATCATTTTAAATAAAACAAATTCATGCCAACACAAACCACTCTACAAAATAAAACAATTATCAAAGAAAAACAAAAATAAACTTAATGGTGTGGCCTTAGCCATCACATTTCCCCCCACCTAAGTATTCTCGCACGGAGAGCGAGAAAGAAAATCAGCCCCTTTATTTTCAGACCCTGGACAGTACTTTACTATAAAGCGAAAGGGTTGAATAGACAAAAACCATCGTGTCAGTCGAGAATTTGTGTCCTTCATCTCATGTAACCATTTCAATGCTTTATGGTCTGACTCAATCAGGAAATCTCGGCCAAGCAAATAATATTTTAAGGAATCCAGTGCCCATTTCAACGCTAAGCACTCTTTCTCCACTACCGAATACCTTGTCTCACGAGGAAACAATTTCCGACTTAGATACAGTACTGGATGCCTTATTCCATTTTGTTCCTGCAATAAAACAGCCCCTAAACCTAATTCAGACGCATCTGTCTGTAAAATAAAAGGTTTCCCAAAATCCGGGCTGCGCAGAACTGGTTCAGTACTCAACGCAGCTTTTAACTGCGTAAAAGCCTCTTCGGCAGGTGCTGTCCATTGTACTTGGTTGGGCTTTACCTTTTTGATAAGGTCTGTCAACGGGGCTGCTATGGTAGAAAAATGGGGAATAAATTTCCGATACCAGCCAACTAAGCCTAGAAATGATCTTATTTGTTTTTTTGTGGCTGGTAGCGGACAAGATTGAATAGCCCTTAATTTCTGTATTTGAGGTTTAATCTCCCCTCTTCCCAACACATAGCCCAAGTACTCCGTCTCCCTTTTAACCAACGCGCATTTTGCGGGGTTAATAGTTAATCCAGCATCTTTGATTCGCTGAAAAACTACCTGAAGATGTTGAAGGTGATCTTCCCATGATGTACTAAATATTACAACATCGTCTAAGTAGGCGGCGGCAAATTTTCCTACACCATTTAACACAGAATCCATTAATCGTTGAAACGTTGCCGGAGCCCCGTGCAAACCGAAAGGTAGCACCCGGAAATGCATCAGTCCTTTCGGGGTACGAAAGGCTGTGAACTCTCGCGAATCTGGATCTAATGGAACTTGCCAATAGCCTTTACTTAGATCGATAGTACTAATAAAGGTAGCTTTACCAAGCTTTTCAGTCAAGTCCTCAATACGAGGCAAGGGATATGAATCAAATTTCGATACAGAATTCAAATAGCGAAAATCAATGCAAAATCTCAGACTATTATCTTTCTTCGGCACCAATACCACCGGATTACACCATTCGCTGTTCGATGGCTCTATGATGCGCATTTTCTGCATCAATTCTACCTCATCCTCAAACGCAGTCGTCAGTCGCTCAGGTATACGATAGCTCATTCGTTTTGGGCATGCACCTTCTTTTAGCACAATTTTATGCTTTTTAAGCGTGGTATGTCCTGGCTGATTTTTAAAAAGATTTGGATCGCACAACCGCTGAACTTGAATTCGCTGCTCATCAGAAAGGTGACTTAAATCAACAGAAGGCAATGTTTGTCTCTCAGGCAAATATTGCTCTTCTATCTCTTCTTCACTCTCCACCAATCTGATTAAATTAGCCACTGCGCTCTCCTTTTGCGGGTACCACCTTTTCAAAAGATTAACATGTAACACCCTATGCGAGCGTGCTTGTCCCGGGATAGCGATCTCATATGAGGTGGCGCCTATCCTTTTTATCACATCATAGGGTCCCCTCCATTTACCCAAAAGTTTGTTTTCACACGTAGGCAGCATTACGAGAACCTTTTGACCTGGTTCAAAGGATCGCCTCTCAGTCTTTCTATCATACCACGTCTTCTGCCTTTTCTGCGCTTCGCTCAAATGGGTGGTAGCCAGTTCAGTCATTCGTTGCAATTTTTGTCTCATGGCTAACACATAATCAATTACATTCGGTTTGTCTCGAGTGATCATGTCCCCTTCCCACAATTCTCTTATAAGTGACAACGGTCCCTTCACCTCATGCCCGTACATCAACTGGAAAGGTGAAAACCCGGTTGATGACTGGGGGACTTCCCTATAAGCGAACAAAACGTATGGTAACCACTGATCCCAGTCGTTTCCCACCTCGTTCACGAATTTGCGAAGCATTTGCACTAAGGTCTGATTAAACCTTTCTACTAGACCGTCTGTCTCGGGGTGATAAGGAGTAGTTTTTAACCCTTTAATCCCCAACAGCTGATACACCTGCTGTAAAAGCAGAGACGTAAAATTCGTCCCTCTGTCGGTGAGTATTTCCTTCGGGATGCCCACTCGAGAGAAGAACTGGATTAGACAGAAAGCAATAGTTTTAGCCTTAATGTTTCTTAACGGGAAAACTTCTGGAAACCTCGTCGCATAGTCGCAAATGACCAACATAAACTTATTGCCAGTTTTACTTCTCTCGAGTGGCCCTACAATATCCATCCCTAGCCGCTGGAAAGGAACATCGATAACAGGTAAGGGTATTAACGGTACTTTAGGGGGTTTGCGCAAGGCGCTACGTTGACACTCAGGACAGGTTTTACAAAATTCAGCAATATCTTTACTCATACCCAGCCAGTAAAAATGTTTGCTAATTCTTGAGTGAGTTCGGCGCCTCCCCAAATGTCCCGCCCAAGGAATGGAATGCCCCAGCGTCATGACTGTATTACGTACCTGAAATGGTACGACCAGCTGCAATTTTTCACCCGTTTTGCGATACAGTAAATCATCTTGTATACAAAAAGACATCCCTTGTATCACACACTCGTTTAACCCTTTTTGTGCTGCTTCTATCACCATGTAAAGAATTTTCGAAACCTCAGCATCATCTTTCTGCAGCTGTCTTAAATTTCCAGGGATTAAAGCTTGCTCACTATCCAACAATTTCTCAGGTTCGTTTAATTCCGTACCCTGTACTGTAGTTCCTTTAAACTTTTCCCTCTTCCTTTCCCTTCTTGATTTTTTTTCTTTTGACGGATTCACCGTCAACTCTGCATCAAAAAATGGCATACACATCAAAGGGTTATCTGTATCATCACATTCATTTTGTAATTTTTGCGCTCGAGTCAAAACTACATTACATGTGTTTTTTTCAGCTAACAAGTCCGCTAAAGCGGGGAAATCATGACCTAAAATCACTGGGTAAGGTAAACCCTGTGCAAGTCCTACTTTCATCAAATAGGAATGTCCCTCTATTCCCACATTCACATTGGCGATCGGGTAATGCCGCTCCTCCCCATGTACACATTTCACTATCACCTGAGGGACACTACAGATATTTACTTCAGGTACAAGTTCATTTTCCACAAGGGTTTGTGTACAACCTGTATCTAGTAAAGCAGTGACTTTTTCCCCATTCAATTCTACAGTTCTTAACATTTGATCGGGTACAGTAATGTTAGTAGGTTCAGGTACAGAGACTTGTGGAACATAACACATATTTGTAAATGTTTTCATTAATTGCGGACACATCGGTTTTTTATGCCCCAATTGTCCACACTTATAACACTTAATCTCTGACACAGAGACAGAGTTCTCAGTTCGTTTAAAACTTGACTCACTTGCAGCTCTGCTACCTTGAGGTGTCGACGGCAGTCGACGAGAAGACTTGTCCCGCACCGTTTTCCAGCGATTGAGACTCCATGGCTCAGTTCTCCGTCGCGCAGCTACAAAGACATCAGCCAATCGCGCAGCCTCCTCAGCAGAAGGCGGATCATGTTCTTTTATCCACGTTTGCAGCTCTGGGCTAAGCATTCGCAGAAATTGTTCTAGGACAATTACCTCAGCAATGTCCTCCGTAGTTTTCTCGTCCGGTGACACCCACTTATGAAACAAGTCCTTTAATCGAACATACAACTCTTTAGGAGTCTCTTCTTCCATTACCTCCAACGAACGGAACCTTTGTCGATACGTCTCGTGGTTGATAGAATACTTCCTCAAGATCGCCTCCTTTACTTGGCTATAGTCACTGGCAGCTATTACATCCATAGCCACATATGCGCTACGCGCCTTCCCCGTCAATAATGGAATAAGTCTGATGGCCCACTCCTCTCTCGGCCATTTACACACCTCAGCAATGCGTTCAAACGTAGTTAGGTAATGTTCAATATCATCCGCTTCACACAACTGTTGCAGCTTCGGCTCTTTCAACACATGTCCAAAGTTAATATTTGCGGAGCCCAAAGAAGCTCCCCGTGGACCCACCGGCTCCGCGACATCCCGCGAATCCGCCGCTGGGGTACGTTGATTCACCTCCTCCTGCAGCAAACGGAACTGATGCTGGAGCGTCTTCCATCTAGAATCCTGTCGATTCGCCTCTTGTGCCTGCCAGGCATCTCGGTCACGCTGATCCGACAGGAACCTTTGAAACATCCGCTTAAGCTCCACCACATCACTTTCCGCTTCTCCTTCGGCCGTCGGCCCAGCTGCACCTGTCGCCCCTGAGCGGACCTCGCCATCATCCGAAACGGGCTCCGTATCAGTTGGTACAACAGCACGCACTCTTTTAGGCGCCATCTCCATCAATTTTCCTTAGATTTCTTCACCAGTGGCCTTCTCCTGATCAGGCAATCCCACTTCTGACACCATATTTGTGAGGATTCTCGCCCAAAAACCACAGGAGCCACTGCCTATAATCAATGTCGTTTAGACTTCAATTTATTTATCTTTCTTTTATCAAAAAGATTCCCATAAATTCGGGAAACAGGGAAATCTATCCACACTTAGACCCTGGTTGCATTGCTCTCCCAGGATCTCACAAACAATCACCTAATGATCGGCAGCTTATGCATTTCTTAATTGGCCGACCAAACCATTCTGGAATTAGGGTGAACACAAAATTCCAAAAACTAAGAAAATATCAACACCAAATTCATCAAATGAAAATAAAAATAAAGAAATATAATTATTTACAAAAAGAAATACAAATTATTGAAAAACTACAACTCAAACTTTAAAAGTAAGCTTTTTAAATTACCGACCTCCGACTCACGCTGCAGTCATGAACCGTGGCACAACCCAAAAAAAATAAATAAAAATAAATATATGAAATAAACATGAAAATAAGACCCAAATCTCAACTTATTATTTTCTTCATTTACTAGCGTGCACTCTAGCAAGAGAATTAAACAATTTATAAGTATTAAGGGTCACAATAAACCTAATAAATACACAGCATCATTTTAAATAAAACAAATTCATGCCAACACAAACCACTCTACAAAATAAAACAATTATCAAAGAAAAACAAAAATAAACTTAATGGTGTGGCCTTAGCCATCACAATGTGCATCGGACGCTTTCGCTATAGTGAAACGAATGCCCGAGAATTTGGGGGAGTGCCGGTAATTGTATTACGTAACCGAGGCGGATAGTGCGTAAAACCCAACGAGACGGGCTGGGAACTGAAGCGAAGCATCCCGGGACCGTACGAGGAGAATTAATGACACTACCGAAGTACCCGCGGTGGGGCAGCGAAGCGAGACAGGTGAGACTGCCGGTGCGTCTGCCGTGACAGCATAAACATCTACAGTATGTGTGTGTGTGTGACACTGACCTGAGCCCGCTGAGGGTGACGGTCGTCTGGTCTCCTCTGCGGAGAGCGCAGACTCCGATGAGGGTGCTGGTGGTCCGGTCTCCTCAGTGGAGAGCTCGGACTCCTCAGGACACCCGCTGGCGATAGAGGAGAGGTAGAGTGAGCAGGTGTATGCCCACGGCTCTCTCGATCCTCCGGAGACCTGGAGAGGAAAGAGGAATGCACTCTTATGTGTGGTTAAGTGGGTACCGGCTGGACAGCCGGTGGAACATATGCAAACCAAGGATTTTCCACCCGACCCTCTACCGGGGGAAGGAGCGAATCACTGTCTCCTGAAGAGTGATCCTCTGCCACTCCGGGTCGCCCGTCTCTGGCCACTTAAACTCCCGATTTTCACGGGAAGCGGCTAAGCGGGCGGGGCGAGCTGCTGACGACCGGTTCCCCTGTGCTGCCGAGATGGGGTCCGAGGAGGAGAACAGAGGTGTCCGCCGCAGGACGCCGACGGCGAGAGGCAGACTGAGGAGCCGGCATTGGTGGACCAAGGGCAGCTCTCATCCGCCGGGGCACGACCTAGGAGATCGCCTCAGTCTGCGCAGCGGAGCTGTACGACTCCCCGGGCTCGCCGAAGAGGCCGGTCTGTGAGACAGGAGCATTCATGAAGTTGTTCCGTCATATAAGCCAGACATAGCCAAAGGTGGCGATCTTGAACACTGCGGTGGACATCGCACGACTGAAGGTCGCGGCTTCCCTCGTATATCTCTAAAGCCTTCGCTTGGTGAACCTGCAGTACGTTAATGCGTGCAGGGCTGAAGCCGCGTCTCCGCATGCCTGATGGGCAGCGCCCGTAACCGGACGACTGTCTATACAAACACGGGAGGGAAGGGTTGGGTGGTCCCTCCAGGAACGCAGCTGCATCGCAACCCCCCGCTCCACTGAAGGGATCCCCCCTTAGCGGCTCCGTTAGTGAGGGAGATGAGGGGTGAAAGCTGAACGGCCGAGACGGCCGCAAATCACGTCAGCTCTTCGTGCCGTCGGGAAAGGCAGGCACAGGAGGTGAGGACCGTAGAGGCTCGGGCAGCTCCGAAGTACCAATCATGTGGGCGGGACGGTTCGGGCGGAGAGGGATTAACCCCTCCAACTCTACCGTTTCCACCGCTCGAGCGGGCACGACCGCCATCTCCAGGACGACTCTGCCTCGGAGGGAAAAAATGGGCACCCCTCTGATGTTGCAGAAGTGACGGGACCAGAAGGAGGTCCAATGGATTCGGCAGAAATCGCAGAACACGACTCTGCAGTCTCCACCGGAGCCTCAACCGGCTGAGGATGAGAAGGCCGGTAGGTGAAGGACGCATCCTCCGTCCTACTCAGCGTAGTGATGCGAAGAGCGTCCAGCGAGCGCTTGACAGCCGCACCATGACGGCGTTCAGCACTGCAAAGGCGCGGACGTCGTTCCCGTAGAAACGACAGTCGTCTCCGCAATCCAAGAGGGTTATGCTCTCACAGAGAGAACAAAAGCTCTCCACGAACGCAGCCTCGGAGTGCTCGATGCCCAAGCACGAAGACAGCGCTCGTGACCGTCACTGGAATCCCTGTACTTCTCGCATCCAAGATCGCACAGAGGAAAAGCTATCCTGAAAAGGACGCTGATCTCCGAATATACGAGAGAGTGGCTGTCTTTAAAAAGACACATAGCTCTCACGTATCACTCTTTAGGGAAATCACTCTTTAGGTGCTCAGCTGATGATGCGCACAGGGAGAGGCAACGCACACACTAAACTCAAAACAAAAAAATATGCAGAGCAGTGGAATACTGCGAGCGTTCGCTGTGTCAGTACTGCTTGTCAATCAACTTCAGCAACCGTTCCCAGAAGAGCAGAGAGTAGCTTCTCAGTAGCAGATAATGCCGGCTTTCGAAGCGAAAAAGCGAATTTCCATATTTGCACCTGTGGCTTATATACGCACCTGGCGGGGCGGCGCCAGCATTATGCAAATATCTCAATGCCAAGTTCATTGGCGTTTTAGTAGAGTACGAAGCAGATTGGTCTCTCTAAGCGAGTTCCCAATTCGTCGGTCACGACGTGACGTCGTAGTGACCGACTGAAAGGGAACATTGCAGTAACATGTCTATATTATGTTATTTTCACTTTAAAATATCCAATTGAACCCTATTTAAAAATAAAAATTTCAATACGCCTTTACCATTAGATGGCAGCATTTATGTCCAAGCGTGTTTTATTGCCTTCACACATGACTAGACAGAAACTACCCTGACTGCGTGACTATTGAAAAACGATATATACTGAGTATTATCTGATACAAAATCTGATGGAATATTAATATTTCTCATATACGTTTGTGCACAAAACTGCAAATGGATGTTATATTCTGAACGCTTGAATCATCGCGAGCTCTCCTGGAGAATGTGCAGTTTCACAATACAGGTACTGTAGGAATGATATGATTCAGACATCTAACGTTAAACCCTTTCTTTTATTTCAATGATATATGGCATGACAAGTTTTATTCCCTTTTCAATCAATGTAATATATTGTCATTATCAGGAAACATAACATAAGTTTTCACTGCTATGCGGATGATACCCAGCTTTACATCTCCTCACATCCCAGCAAAACACACACGTTTTCTAAGCTAACAGACTGCATTAGCGATGTTAGTGACTGGATGGCACATAACTTTCTTAAGCTCAACTCCAGTAAGACAGGGATACTTATTATTGAACCGAATCGCTACAAACATAATATGTCAGATTCCAAGTTGCACATAGATGGCTGCACTATGGTGCCATCTCCCTCGCCCACATGGAAAAAACATATATAAACATATGTTTCAATATAGGTTTGATATAAGTTTTACATATATGTGACATATATAAAATTGGCCGTTTTCCTATATTATATGTACATATAACCTTCCGATCATTAGATAACTCGCTTTACCATCTGCGCTACTGTCGCTGTTAAATAACACTGAACAGTAGCTGTTAAATTAAACCATTTTGTTATACATGTCCTAGACAGATCTTGTAAATGTTTTAAATGTGCAGACATCATAACTTTATTTAATAATTCACATAATTTATGGCCTGTATATGCACATGCTGTTCTTTCCGTGTGGGCGGTTAGGAACTTAGGTGTGATGTTCGACAGTAACCTATCCTTTGATAGTCATATCGGCAACGTCTGCTGCACAGCATTCTTCCATCTTAGAAATATCTCAAAAATACGCCATATACTGTCTACATCTGATGCTGAGAAGCTTATCCATGCTTTTATGACCTCTAGAATAGACTATTGTAACTTGCTACTCGGGGGATGCCATGCAAATCAGGTAAACAAGCTTCAGCTAGTTCAAAACGCTTCTGCAAGAGTGCTTACTCGATCTAAGAAGTATGACCACATAAGTCCAATTCTGGCATCTTTACACTGGCTACCAGTTAAATATCGCATACAATTTAAAATATCACTAATCACCTACAAAGCCTTAAATGGCCTAGCACCCTCATATTTTAGAGAATTACTATCAGAATACAATCCATCACGTGCACTGCGTTCGCAAAATTCTGGTCTCTTAGTTATCCCTAAAATATCAAAAGTGTCTAAAGGTGGAAGATCCTTTTCCTACTTAGCCCCTAAGCTCTGGAATGATTTACCAACCGTTGTCCGAGAATCAGACACAGTAGATACCTTTAAATCTAGACTTAAAACTTTTCTCCTCTTTAACAAGGCATTCACATAATTTGTTTAAGTAATGGTATTCATCTCACAATAGATAGTTTATACAACCTAATAAATAAATAAACTAAATCCTCATTTTTGTCAATACTTCAAAGCATGGTAAATGCTATTAATATTCTTAAGAAATATGTTTAATCTCTCCTTACTCGTTTACATATGTGCAGCAAACCATGAGTCGGGCATAAACTTTCAAAAACAAATGTCACGTAGAAAATATCACAATAGAAAAGGCTACATATAAGGAAAAGAAACGCTACTCTGTGAACATACAAACCACAATACAAGGCCAAAACTTCAAAACTAGACCAATAAAACCCCGAATCAGGGCATTAATTGCCAAGCGCAGAGGAGTGATTGAAAGGTATGTATGGCATAATTTTATCACTTGCTCGGCCCTCCTCCTGAGGTTTCTGAGGAGGAGGGAGTCGAGTAAGGGAGTAGTGTGAAGCCCAGACAGGCATCAGGGAGATGGCTGGCGCAGTCTCGTCCCCGTCTCCCCTTTACTCCCTTGCTCGACCGGATTTCAATGAAGCTCGGTGGGTATAGATTTGTGGTGTTAAGCCCACTGGTCGGGGGCGGGACTTTAGTCCTTAAAAGGGTGTCACTGCATCGATCTCCGCGTAGGATCCACACGCGTCAGTATCTCGTTCTTGCTCATGTAAAGGGTTAATAAATGTTTATACAATAATTAATTGAAATTTGACACCCCCCTATTTTTTTTTATGTGAACACCAATAGTTCAGAATCAGTTCACCGCCACGCCAGCAGGTAAAATAATATGCACTTTAAACAGTCCTCTGATTGTTTATATGATGATATGAAGGTTTAAGAACGTATTTGGGAAGTGTTTTGAGTAACTTTCATGTTCTAATGTGTTTTATACGAATTTAATTAACTAGAGGGTCACAAATGCAAACGATTTATTGTTTAGTAAATGCATTCAAAAGTATTAAGTTATACAGCATTGTTTTGATGTTTGAGTGCATTGGCAATCCGAGTTTGACTGTTATTTTTGTGTTTTAATTGAGTAGTTAAGTATATCTGTTGCATTAACAATCCATTCGCCATTCTGAGTGCTTTTGTGCACGTGCTTAATAAGTGATACGAGTCAATGCATTCTGTGTGTTTAAGTGACACAGTTGTCATCTTTCTAGTTATGTGAGTAACAAAAGTGACATTTTTGTGAATCTTTATTATTATTTTCTGTACACACTCTTCTTTATACATAATATGTATAAATCATATATTGCCTTTATGTGAAACAGGTTAGGGAATACAGGTGTGTATGTATTCAAATAAGTTGTGTACATGTGTGATTCATATATTAGGTAATGTGCAGATAAGTTATTTTTGTATGTAACTCAAGAAATGTTTACAGTTACTCAAGTTTGCTGATCTCAGAAGTAAACAGATGCACCAAGGGAACGACACTTATTTTGTCTGTCTCTTTATTATTCCACAGATACACAGTGCTTCACTGCCTGTGTGTCCTTTGTAAGACGCCACCCACTGGCCCAACGTCGGAATCCAATGGCGTGGTGAAGGGATTACGTGTTCTTTCCGTCCGTAGCGCTTCTAGAAGAATAATTTCATTTATTTAATTTGTTTCTTTGACCTCTGTGGTTAAATTATAATCTGACTCCAATTTATTAGTTACCAATATTATTCTGATGCTGATCATAATTTATATAATTATTATCATATTTATTTAGAATGAATTATATTCACATAGAGAATAAGGTGTAATTCTGAAGGTGCTAAGGCAGTTCCATACAGCTGGGCATAGAGGCATTCTCCTTCTAACTTAAGTTGAAGTTAGAGGTTTCTCCAAAACACGCTGAAAATAAGAGGATCCATCTATGTTTAGGTTGAGGCAATTCTCCATCTAACCTTAAACGGGGAGGCAATTACTCCAGTAATATTTTCAATAGAGGCAATTCTCCATAGATTTCCATAGAGGCATAGATTTATGCCCCCTCGAGAATATTTATTTTAAACCCTGAAAATATAATAAAAGATATGACAAGTTTTTAAATCAATAAAGATGAACAATTTATTTTGCCAGGCAGGTTACACTTAAATCAATAATTTGGTTATTGAAATCCATCAAAAATATATCAAAACATTCACTAGAAGATCAGCATAGAAAATGAACATTTCACAAAATACAAAGCATACCTGGCAATTAAAGACACACAAAGTGGTCTAGGAAGATTCTTGTTAAAGATTTCTTCCATGATGTTTTAGTACACACACAAAGTGTGGGAGCTCCTGGTTACAGGATGCCTCCATAAGGTTTGAATACACACAGAGTGTGGGAGCTTCTGGGTACAGAATGGCTCCCAGAATATTTTGCCAGGCCACCTTTTATACACAGCTTGAGAAAACTACCAAAATCTAGTTTGAACTGTACCAAGTGATACTAAAGAACACCTGGTCAAAATCCAGTTTGACCTGTGCCAAGTGATACTAAAGAGCACCATGTCAAACTAGCCAGGAGTATCTTGGCAACTGGTCAAACTAGCCAGAAATATCAAGGCAAAAACCCACCTCCACAAGAGTCAAATTTGGGTTAGCAACACCACCTGTGGTTTAATTGTTTTATAGTGTCTCTTCGTAAATAAACTTAAATTTGATTATTTAACATCCAGTATTACACCTTTGCTGCCAGCTCAGATATCCCCTAGGTCTGAGGCCAGTAACAATTGGGGGCTCGTCAAGGGATTTGCACATCTCGCCTGGAACGGTTGTCATAGGAACGTTGGAATTCTGTGCCTAGTGTTTCAGGGAAGACTACTTCGCCAAGTGTCATCCAGAGAACAGCTGCCACAGGTGATACATCAGCATGACTACTTTAAGCCCACGGCGAGTGTTGCTCTTCAAGATCCAAAAGAAGCTTTCAGAATCGTTACACATGGACAGAGACACTCGCACACAATCGCTACACATGAACAGAGAGACTGGCATACACTTATCATTTCAGGGCAGAGATACCTATGCACTTATACCAGAGAAGTCACCTCATCAACGCCTGGTATGCCCAACCACATTGGTGCTGCTCCTTTGGGTAGGGTGAACTCATCTAACATTTCTGACCATGTTGTAAGATTGTCTGATGTTTCAGCTTTGTTACCACGTAGAGAGTTTAGGTTACATGGTGGTCAAATTTGTGATGCAGGCTGTAACATGTCTTTTAATTGTCTCTGTAAGCAAATGGATGAAGGGTTGCAGGAGGGTTTTAGTGAGTCTGAGATTATCAGAGCTGTCATTAAGATAACAAAACCTGGTACATTCAGAGAGATATTGGTTAATAAGGATCTCTTGTGGAAACTGTTGTGGGCTTTCTTTGTCATTTTGTCTAGCACTAGTTCTTAAAAAAGTTCAGTTACATTCTTGTCTCTAATGTGAGAGCGCAAAAAACTTTTCAACCCTTCAATAGTGAGGTCATCAGTCTGATGAAGAGCCAGCGTGCTCGAAACGTAACCTGATGCCATGCACTGTTTTTAAACAATATATATTTTTGATACTTTTGGAGCTTTGATGTTGCCGACTTTGCATTACTATATTAATAAATGTTTATACAATTATTAATTGAAATTTGACACCCCCATATTTTTTTTAATGTGAACACCAATAGTTCAGAATCAGTTCACCGCCACGCCAGCGGGTGGCGCTTGAGCGCTCCTGTGAAGCACACTATAGACTAGCTTTTCCCTGGGTGTGATGATCTCAGAAGTAAACAGATGCACCAAGGGAACGACACTTATTTTGTCGGTCTCTTTATTATTTCACAGGTAAAATAATATGCACTTTAAACATTCCTCTGATTGTTTATATGATGATATGAAGGTTTAAGAACGTATTTGGGAAGTGTTTTGAGTAACTTTCATGTTCTAATGTGTTTTATATGAATTTAATTAACTAGAGGGTCACGAATGCAAACGATTTATTGTTTAGTAAATGCATTCAAAAGTATTAAGTTATACGGCATTGTTGTGATGTTTGAGTGCATTGGCAATCCGAGTTTGACTGTTATTTTTGTGTTTTAATTGAGTAGTTAAGTATATCTGTTGCATTAACAATCTATTTGCCATTTTGAGTGCTTTTGTGCACGTGCTTAATAAGTGATACGAGTCAATGAGTGTAAAGTGGTTTATGTAAAATGGCGTTAGGGTTTTAAATGTATTATTGGTTTATGCATTCTGTGTGTTTAAGTGACACAGTTGTCATCTTTCTAGTTGAGTAACAAAAGTGACATTTTTGTGAATCTTTATTATTATTTTCTGTACACACTCTTCTTTATACATAATGTATAAATCATATATTGCCTTTATGTGAAACAGGTTAGGGAATACAGGTGTGTATGTATTCAAATAAGTTGTGTACATGTGTGAGTCATATATTAGTTAATGTGCAGATTAAGTTATTTTTGTATGTAACTCAAGAAATGTTTACAGTTACTCAAGTTTGCTGATATCAGAAGTAAACAGATGCACCAAGGGAACAACACTTATTTTGTCTGTTTCTTTATTATTTCACAGATACACAGTGCTTCACTGCCTGTGTGTCCTTTGCTGCCAGCTCAGATATCCCCTAGGTCTGAGGCCGGTAACAATCACGTAGCAGTGATCGTGTGGCGTCGGCTCTATGACTGCTGCATGGTTTAAATCAGTGTTAATTTTAGCAGCAAATTCTGATTTAGTCTTAGTCTTAGTCTTTTGAATAACACACCATTTAGTTTTAGTCTTATTTTAGTCATCTGAAATCTTTTAGTTTTAGTCTAGTTTTAGTCGACGAAATATCATAAGAGTTTTAGTCTAGTCTTAAGTTTTTTAGTCTGTTATGGAATGTTATTAAGGTTTGAATATGCAATACAGACACAGATTTAATGGTTGTTATAGAAAACACGTATTTTATTTTATTCTTAATGTCAAAAAACTGACCGTGGCTTTTTCACCAAAAAAAAATATCACATAAAATAAGCATAAGGCCCGCTCTACCTAAAAATATACATGGTCCCTGAAAAAGATATGCCTTCTTCCTAAATGACATGCACACACAGACGCACGCAGACACACAGACAGAGACACACACACGCACTTACGCACGCACTTTGTCCAGTCATGTAAAACCACAACATCTACTATAATAGTAACGTTACACATTTCATTCAATTTGAGGACACTGAATATTTATACTCAGTATTAATTCAGACAACCCAATACAATCAATACAGTTCAGATGTGTATTCCTTTCGTTTCTATGTTATACCAAGTTTAGCGAAAACACTGTGGTTTATCTGATAAAATAACCTTAGCGTGTATGCTTACCTTGGCATGTATTTCTGGATGAGTCATTTTTACAGGCTGTCGTCTTGTCATATTTGAAGTGTGACCAGATTAGACGCTAGCTCTGACATTTTTGTTGTTAATGAGACATGTCTTTGGACCGGGTGCACCGCAAAACGTTAGCGTGTTGCTAACGAGCGAAGTCAACTGAAATCAGCCAAAGCTGGGAACTAAGACTGTACAACTAAATATAATGTAAACAACCTGTTGTGAAAACAAACTTTGCCGCGGGTTTTCAAAATGACTCTGCCGAGTCCGACTGCTGCCTGTGTAGATCAACCTACCCTCAAAGATTCGCTCTGATTGGATTTCTTCCCAACTGTCCCACAAAATGAGTAGCTCTGATTGGATCTCTTCTCCATTCGTCCCTCCCTAACATTTTCGTCTTATTTTTATTCGTTGACTTAAGTGTCAGTTATATTTCGTTACAGTCTTCGTCATCATATATGATTTTATTTAGTTTTTATTTAGTTTTCGTCCGTGAAAAAGGTTCGTTGACGAATATTTTTCGTCATCGTCTTCGTCAACGAAATTAACACTGGTTTAAATGATTGTGAATTGATGCGAAAAAGTGTCACTTTACCTTAAATCATTCATGTGACGCCAAGTGTATTTAAACAGTCATGACTTTAAGAAATTTATGACACATTTAAAAACACAGTTTGCCAGAAGACTGCGCTGTCATTCACATAATCTTCAGATAAGAAGATAAATCTATCTAAATCGTATGCTTAGCTACTGTTGAACGGGAACACAATCGATTGCATTATGCTGTCAATCACTGAGTGAAATATTTTCTTTTAATCGTAAATTTCAGAGAAACAGTTGTTACGCAGAGGCGTTGCCAGCCGATTTTGCTGGGGCTTCAGACCCGAATGTAATGACCTGGGCTCATTTCAGTCAGTTCACACGCCCACACCTTGTAGCTATTTCTCACACTGAGAAGTAAGAGATAAGTTGTCCTGCTATATACAATTAATGGACGAGGCAGAGGCATACGCGGGGCAGTTCTGTCGAGTTCAGCTGCTTCGAGTTTTTTAAGTGTGCTCAACTTTACGCAGCGCCGCAGAAACTGAAATCAGAGTACCGCGAGAAATCTTGCGGAGGAGGCTGATTTCAAATCGCTCTCGCGTTACCCTGATGTCATCCACTTGTCGTTTCTTGCAGCGCCTCGTGTCGCACACACATTTATGCATCCTATCAGACAATCAGTAAGAAATGCGATTGATGCACAAGATAAAAAAGCATTCTAAAATTTTACATTTCACTAATCACATTAGTGACCGCACCAGAGCAAGCACACTTTTGCAGCTCCTCCGGAAATGTATCTGAATTACAGAGCTCTATAATTGAATTCTAATCAAATGGGAAGACAGACTAGGATTATACCACTATGTAAAAGAAGAAAGGGGATAGACCACGCTCCAAAAAGTCAGCCGTGGCCAAAAGTTTTGAGAATTACGTAGATATTGAAAATTGGAAAAATTGCTGCTTAAGTTTTTATAATAGCAATTTGCATATACTCCAGAATGTTATGATGAGTGACCAGATGAATTGCATAGTCCTTCTTTGCCATGAAAATTAACTTAATCCCAAAAAACCTTTCCACTGCATTTCATTGCTGTCATTAAAGGACCTGCCGAGATCATTTCAGTAATCGTCTTGTTAACTCAGGTGAGAATGTTGACGAGCACAAGGCTGGTGATCATGTCAGGCTGAGAATGGCAGACTTGAAATGTTAAAAGGAGAGTGATGCTTGAAATCATTGTTCTTCCATTGTTAACCATGGTGACCTGCAAAGAAGCGTGTGCAGCCATCATTGCGTTGCATAACAATGGCTTCACAGGCAAGGATAATGTGGCTACTAAGATTGTACCTAAATCAACAATTTATAGGATCATCAAGAACTTCAAGGAAAGAGGTTCAATTCTTGTAAAGAAGGCTTCAGGGCTTCCAAGAAAGTCCAGCAAGCACCAGGATCATCTCCTAAAGAGGATTCAGCTGCGGGATCGGATTGCCACCAGTGCATGAGCTTGCTCAGGAATAACAGCAGGCAGGTGTGAGCACATCTGCATGCACAGTGAGGCGACGACTTTTAGAAGATGGCCTGGTTTCAAGAAGGGCAGCAAAGAAGCCACTTCTCTCCAAAAAAAAAAACATCAGGGACAGATTGATCTTCTGCAGAAAGTATAGTGAATGGACTGCTGAGGACTGGGGCAAAGTCATATTCTCCCGATGAAGCCCCTTTCCGATTGTTAGGTGCATCTGGAAAAAAGGCTTGTCATGAGAAGAAAAGGTGAGCGCTACCATCAGTCCTGTGTCATGCCAACAGTATAGTGCGGTTGCTTCTCATCCAAGGGAGTGGACTCACTCACAATTCTGCTCAAAAACACAGCCATGAATAAAGAATGACACCCTCACACAGGAACTTCTTACAACAATCCAACAACAGTTTGGTGAATAACAATGCATTTCCCATCACAATGGGGCACCGTGCCATAAGGCAAAAGTGATAACTAAGTGCCTCTGGGACCAGAACGTTGAAATTTTGGGTCCATGGCTTGAAACTCCCAAGATCTTAATCCTATTTAGAACTTGTGGTCAATCCTCAAGAGGCGGGTGGACAAACAAAAACCCACTAATTCTGACAAACTGCAAGAAGTGATTATTAAAGAATGGGTTGCTATCAGTCAGAATTTGGCCCAGAAGTTGATTGAGAGCATGTCCAGTCTAATTGCAGAGGTCCTGAAAAAGAACGGCAAACACTGCAAATACTGACTCTGCATAAATGTCATGTAATTGTCGATAAAAGCCTTTGAAACGCATGAAGTTCTTGTAATACAATTCAGTACATCACAGAAACAACTGAAACAAAGACTGAAAGCAGTTTGACAGCAAACTTTGTGAAAACTAATATTTATGTAATCCTCAAAACTTTGGGCCACGACTGTAGTGGTACAGGCCAGGTACAAAGCGATAGAGATGCGGAGAACCGGATTTAAAGGAATAGTCTATCCTTTTTTCCATATTAAACTATGTTATTACCTTAACTAAGAAGAGTTGATACATACCTCTATCATCTTAGTGCGTGCACGTAAGCGCTGTGGCGCGCGGCGACACTTTGGTAGCATTTAGCTTAGCCCCATTCATTTAATGGTACCAAACAGAGATAAAGTTAGAAGTGTCCAAACATATCAACGTTTTTCTTATTTAAGACGAGTAGTTATACAAGCAAGTATGGTGGCACAAAAGAAAATTTTCACACAATTTACTTATTTGTATAGCGCTGTTTTCACCGTCCTCAAAACAGGCTGATGTCTTCCTTGTTCTATATATCGCCTGGCAGTGAACTTTGAGCTTTATCATTTTACAGGTATTATTTATGCTATTATAGCAACACACTAACTAGGGTTTCAAAAAACCCAGAAAAGACTAATTTTGCCTTTATTTATTAGGTTTGTTTGCTATGGTTCTGTGTTTATCGTTCAAAGGTTTTATTATAATGTAAAATTTAACTGTGAATTTTTTTTTTTAACAAAAATCATAAAAATAAGGCTTTTATAAAAACAATTGATGCAAAAAATGCATACCATCACACAAACCATTCACAATTACTCAATTGGGCTAAAAAATAAGTCTCGCAGTGATAGTAAATAAAGAGCCAGAGTCACAGCCGTAAGAGCCGGCTCTTCTAAAGGAGCCGAGCCAGAAGAGGCGAATGAAAAGAGCCGAACTGCCCATCACTAATATCAATGTCTGGGAAGGGAGTGCCATCTGGTGGAGTACATAGGCACTCCAGTTGACTGATGCGACTTTAAATCTTGGACCTGTTTTCTTCTACTACATGCTACTATCAATATTTTTAGTTTTCCAACAACTGAACTACATTATAATTACAGTTCGTAAGATAAGAGCAACCAGTCCTGTCATGGAAAAGACAATCAACTGAAATTGTAATTATATGGGGTAAAAAAGTATAACTTATACAACAAGTGTGCATTCTGCTCTATGTTTCATCGTCATTTGAAAAAAGTGAAGATAAATTCAAAGGGATTTATATTGTGTTATATGATTTATTCGAACCAAAATTATTTAATGCATGTAAAGGCTCCTTTTAGGCTACCACTTGAATTGTTAAATATTATTGTAATAACTACATATAGCAAATCGTTTTTATCAGAACTATTGCTGAGTATTTTATCTTAACAAAAAAATCTTATTAAACATTCTGATCATTGTCTAGCATTTTTCTATGAACTGGTGAATTTATTTCTACACTTCAGAATATATTTGTCATTAGTAACACCATCACATTTGTACAGTGCCCTTTATAATGTTTTTTTTTTTTTTTTTAACAAAGACATCTTTTGGCTCACTCATTTTCATCGTGTTAACCAATATAATATAAAACGTTGTACACTGTTTATTTCAGGAAATATTTCAGGTTAATTTTCTCTAGACACCTTTAAGACAAGTTTAAGTCCCTATATTTTCTGGTAAATTTAAACAGTAAAAACATCATAAAACAGAAATCAATTCATGGAAAAGTACAAATATACAAACGATAAAAAAATTTTTGATTACAATAATTAAATCAAATTGACAATTATTGTATAAAAACTGGGAAAATGCATCTCAGTGGTATATGTAAAAATTATATTTGTTTTAAGGGTAAAAGAGATACGCCTTTTCATGTGAAGTGGCAAGGTTATTTAGTTATGTTTTGTCTTTACTCTAATAAATACAATCCTTAACCTGTAATAATCAACAATGTAAACAACTAAATAATTGTATTGACTTAAAGAATTATTTTATAAGACAATAAAAATAATACGCGCCAATGTGTCTGACGTAGGCTTGGTGAAGAAAGGGTTAACAGTGTGTAAATGACAAGTTGAAGGGGAAAACGCCTGTGTTCGGCTGAGGCGCTGTTATTTGTTGCAGGTTCACGCTATCGTTAAATTAGGACATGGATTGTTGTTGTGAGACCCATTCGGTTGCTTGTAGAGACTGACCGTGGGACTAGCTAAATAAGATAACCGCCCGTCGATTAGATTATTTTCTGCGAATTCCACAAAGACGTATCGGTTGGGATATCAGGAACGAGGCCACAGACAGACCAAACGGCTTTCAGCTCCAGCGCGAAATGGTCACGTCTACATTATGGCTTTTCATCCTACCAGTAGTATGTCTTCAGCTTTGTGCATTTTCCCGGGGTAAGTGTTTAGTATTTAGTTAAGTAATGGTAACGATTGTTGCCAGGTAAATTTAACCAGAACAATGCCGCGTTCTTCGAAAGTGTAGATTGATATTTTCCTCAGGGGGATTTAAATTTGTCGTAATCAAGCTTCCTGATTAATTCATGATACAAATTAAATATTAGCTTTAGTGTAGGTTATATTTGCTTCATTTTTATTTAGTGTAAGACGTATTTAATTAAATAGTTTATTGGTCGCTCTTTGATAACGTGTAACGTCAGGGCCGTTGGCATGCAGCAATCCTTCTTGAATAAAATAATCTTTATTTCCTAACGCTATGTTACCTTAAGGCTGATTTTCGTTTTTATATCTAATTCTAAAGGCGTATTGGCATATGTCAACGCCTGCCTACATTTGATCTTCCATTTATGATGTAACGTACATGCCTTATATTAAGACATGGCCTTGCTATTAGTTATTTAAATGCTTGTTTAATAAATCCGTTGGCATTTTTCTGACTAAGAACTAACGTTAGGCGTATGAGCTTGCGGTAATTGACAATAAACAGGTGACTCCGGTTAAAGCGCGTACAAGCGATTTGCAGCCACTGTTTAAACCGCAGGTCTTTTGGGCCGGTTATTCACGATTGCAGCTATAAACTCAGGGCTTGCGTAAAGGAATCGTTTTTACTTACTTTTTTTAACACTGTAAAATCGTATAAATGTGAGTAAACCATCAGGGCACGAGGCGCGTTTTTTTTTTTTAGCTGAGCTAACAGTTACGTCTTACAAAAGCAGTGAAGGGCAAAGCTGTTTGTCTTACGCATGTGCAAATGAAAAGAGCAGATAGATCACAATAACAAGTCACGCAGGAAGAATTAGGTTGCGTTTTTTCAGAGGTTGATATAGATTTATGTTCAAATTCTGTGCATGTCTGCATGTATGTATGTATGTATGTATATGTGAACGTATTTAAATAAGGAATGTTTTTGTCTTAATAATCTAGGCCACAACCTGCTACCTTAATACTTCTTAGGTTGGTGCAAATTCTGGATGGGTAACTAAACATTTGCTGGTTTCAGAGTTTTCAGATTAATTATCTTTACCACAGTGCTGTTGAACATGATGCCTTAAAGGGATAGTTCGGCCAAAAACGATATTAAACCCATTATTTACTCACCCCCAAGCTGTCCGAGTTGCATATGTCCATCGTTTTTCAGACAAACACATTTTCGGATATTTTAGAAAATATTTTAGATCTTTCTGTTGATTAAATGTAATGTTACGGGGTCCAGCAATAGTCCACGACCTTCAAGTCCAAAAAAGTGCGTCCATCCTTCACAAATTAAATCCAAACGGCTCCAGGATGATAAACAAAGGTCTTCTGAGGGTAATCCGTGCGGTGTTGTTGTAGAAATATCCATATTTAAAATGTTATTAACGTAATTAACTACCTTCCGGTTTCGCCGCCATCTTAGACTCAGGAGAGAGTATTAGCGTAGTGTACGCACTTTTCTTAGTGACGTATGACAAATTCGGAGGGCGGGGGACAGAGCAGCAACAGAGAAACCGCTGTATGCTGCGTAAGCGCTCATCCTGAATGCGGATGACTCTAAGATGGCGGCGAAACCGGAAGGTAGTTAATTACGTTAATAACATTTTAAATATGGATATTTCTACAACAACACCGCACGGATTACCCTCAGAAGACCTTTGTTTATCATCCTCGAGCCGTTTGGATGTAATTTGTGAAGGATGGACGCACTTTTTTGGACTTGAAGGTCGTGGACTATTGCTGGACCCCGTAACATTACATGATTTAATCAACAGAAAGATCTAAAATATTTTCTAAAATATCCGAAAATGTGTTTGTCTGAAAAACGATGGACATATGCAACTCTGACAGCTTGGGGGTGAGTAAATCATGGGTTTAATATCGTTTTTGGCCGAACTATCCCTTTAAAATGTAATCCCTGTAAAAGAGTGCTTAAAGCCATTTTGGATGACAAGAATCTGATTAATTGGTTTTAATTAGTACCACTCTGTTGATGTGAGAGAGACTATGTTCACACTGTCTGTTTACGACCGATATGCATTTTTTGGGGGCCGATACAGATATTAGAGAGTAACAAGATATCGGCAGATATTCTTTATCTGTATATTATAGTACAGTACACATATACTACACTATATTAGGGCTGTAACGATTTATCGTGCAAATGTGCGTTTTCTCAATGAATCGATTCGAATGAATTACGGTGAAATGCCGCCACATCCAAAAGCCAGGGGGCGCTCTCGTGCAGAGACACCCTTTGTGCCACAGAAGAAGCAGCATTACAAACACTATGCCAGGAAATGTCTACAGGAATATTTATATCGCCGTTCTTCAGATTGTTTCAGGTATTTTCATGATAATAAAGAATATTTTGAATGATTTTGTTTAACGAGTGTTGCTTTTTTAAATGCAAGTTATAAACGACTCCAACTCATAATGATTTTAGATTGATAAGGACTTCCTTCTGATCACAGAGCCGTAGTACACGCACAAGCTGTGCATGAAACACACAATCGCAGCCTTGCGATGCAGAATCGATTTTAGACAGGTCTTTTTAATGGGACACACGATTTTTCGTTACAGCCCTACTGTAGTATACTGGGCTCTATGCTAACCTTTTTCCCAATGAGTACATGTGCTCCTAAATGAAAAAATTTAGGAGCACACAAAGAAATATAGGAACACAGTGAAAAAAGTTGATTAAACTGCTCAATTCAAAATTAGTGCATTGTAAGATGTCCAAGTTCTACATACAGACATGTTTGTATCTTCTATTTTAAAACGGCATAACAACATAAGTGCATTGTAAGATGCCCTAGTAAGCTTTATTCTACATTTAAAGGGGTAAATAAGAGTCATATCACACTTATTGAGAATTTAACTTATTTACTCACTTAAGTAGCCTACACATAACACAAAAAGTTTACAATATGGAACATAACATTGTTTTATGGTGTTTTTGTCAAAACTAATTATTTCACTACCCCTATTTAAACTACAACGGCCATCTTAATAATTGGCAAACAGTAGGCTAGTTTCGAATAAGAGAAATTGTACTTTTAGATTTCACAAGAGCAGTAAAATCAGGTGTATGTTTGTCAGTGCGATACACATACAGTGCTGGGCTGTGAGCGATGGACGATTAACTGTTACTCGTTTTAATTGCATTCTTGTGTGAGAACGATGACTCGCATAATATTTGAGCCTTTGTCTGCTTAAAATTTCGGAGAAAAGCCAGGATCTTTATCTCTAGTTCACAAAATCGTTTCAACGCGTTTCCTTTATTAACACATCTAACGTCATTGTGGATAGCAAGTCATAATTGAGCCGACATATCAGACAACTGTCGGAAAAGGTGCTGTTGTAAGCTGGAAATGACAAATAAACTTAAAACAAATAGTCCGTCGTCTTTTAAAGTCACCACTGTCAGTCATAGCATCTTGAGACGTGGGCGCGATCGTTGAGGCTCGCGTTGCGGACCAAAGCGCAAATATAAAGTCACGTGACTTGCGCTCTGCATCTCATGCTGTATGAGATGAAACAGATGCACGAGCATCAACTCGTAACTGTAATTGCGACCCCATCCTCTTGTATGCTTTTCATGTAAAATCAATGCTATGCTTCGCTTCATTGCGCTGTTGTTCAGTGTATTGAGAACAGCCCGTCACTTGCACACTGTGCTCCTAAATTATTTTACAAGTTCGCATATAACTATTTTTAAGACGCAAATGCGAGTGAAATGCTCGCACTGTAGAGCCCTGGTATAATATACTCAGTATATTATACTACAGTACTGTACATAGAATACACTATACTGTATACATTAACAGAATATACCATATATAAATAAATAATTTTTTTGCAATGTTCTGTCACAAATGTGGTGATCAAACACTTAAAATTACATGACATTTCCGCTCTGTGTTTGTGCTGCGTGTTCTGCTCTGTTGTTAACGGCACATAACGTTAAGTAACATTGTTTGAAATTTAACTTGTCAAGTTGGACAACTAATTTTCTCTTACACTTGTCCTTCAAAAAAATCCACTTGTCCCGGACTAGTGTTGTTTTTGGCAGCCTGTTTTCATTTTAGTTTTAGTCTAGTCTTTGTGTCAAGCTGTCATTTTAGTTTTTATTAGTTTTAGTCACGTCATACTCTTTTTAGTCTAGTCAAGTTTTAGTCGACTAAAATTCTTGCCATTTTAGTCTTATTTTAGTCAGACTTATCCATTACTGTTTTAGTCGACGAAAACTGATGACATTTTAGTCTAGTTTTAGTCAGTGAAATTGTATTTAGTCTCTTTTTAGTAATCCAATTCTATTTAACCCATATAGTATAATGACCTAATAGTATTATAGACAAAACAATATTTTCTTTTAGCCAAACCCATTTCAAACAAAAGTTATATTATTGTTATCTTATAGACCCAAGAATACATCCATTCCAGACATGGAAGATGCTCTGATTTGAATAGATATTTATTTTACTATCCTCTGAGTGAGTGACTTGACTGTTCGTAAGAGTCTACATAAAAGTCTACATAATCAAAACAAAAGTAGTCTAAGCAACACACACACACACACACACACACACACACACACACACACACACACACACACACACACACACACACACACACACAACGTCAAATGGGTCACACACAACTATAGTATGTGTGAGAATAGAAATATGCTATTGTTAACATTTATAATTGTATTTTGACAGCAGCACAAACTACAATCATACATATGTAATTATATATTATTATAGTTTATATTTCTGCATCTGTACGTTACCACCAGTGTACCTAATGGACTTTGGCTTAATCTAATGTGACAACGCTGATCTTAAATGTCAGTATAAATCCAAGCAATTTTGGAGAATTACTAAATGTTTTTCTTGTAAGTAAATTAAAAGTCAGCTTTAAGAAAACAGCAGATGTCTATTAAGAAAAGCAAAGTTGGTATGTATGGTTATGTTCTCAACAGTACAGGTGTTTGATTGATTTAATACTCAAGTATTCAGCGAAGTATGTTTTGTTTATTTAAATAATAAATAAGTGTAGTTATTAAGCATATACAAAACAACGAATGTCTTTAGCATAGATATATTTACAATGTTTCAAAACGCAATGCAGCACAATGTCATTTAAACAACTGTTACATGATATAAATTTGTACATTGTTATACTGGTGGTGTCAGCAATCAAAGCTATAGATTTTAACAGGCTTGTTGAACTGACCTGAAAGTGATGCACGGGATTTATTTTGGACTTTTCTTTTACATTTGGAGCCAGAATGCTGCATCTTCCCGGTCGGAATCGCCGTGCGGCTACAGCTTTTCTCATGTAGTGGAAGTGTTTTGTGCAGCATTAAGTGGAAATGTGTTTATCTTCAACAGCGACTGCCATGAAGAGTCGTGTCCATAAAAGGGAGAGGATCTTAGGTGCACGAGCAAGGCTTGTGGACCAACTCCGCTTCACCTCTGTAACCGCCCCCGTTTCTCCGCTTTCCGCATGTTTCGCGGTTGCCGCGTACACTGTTTGAAATGCCCATTAACGTGCAAATGGAGGCGTATGATATCAAAGCATCGCGAGAGCAGACTGCTCCGCATGCTTTCTACTCACTCTCGCGGTACTTTCATGTTTTGATTTATCTACGCAGCGCCAACAACACACGTGATCACCTGCAGTCAGGTGGTGGGGGCGCGGAGATGCTGAGATGGGTAAAAGACGAAATAACGTTATAACATTTCGTCTCGTCTCGTTTTGGTCAACGAAAATGAAGAGACATTTTAGCTTAGTTTTTATTTTGTAAACCACTTTTAGTCTCGTTTTTATTCGTCAACAATATTGCATTATACATTTTATTATAGTCATCGTCACATGACCAGCATTTTCGTTACGTCTCGTCTTGTTTTCGTCACGTGAAAAAGGTTCGTTGACGACTATATTTCGGCATACTTTTCGTTGACGAAAGCAACACTATCCCGGACAAGCCTCTCTCTCTCTCTCTCTCTCTCTCTCTCTCTCTCTCTCTCTCTCTCTCTCTCTCTCTCTCTCTCTCTCTCTCTCTCTCTCTCTCTCTCTCTCTCTCTCTCTCTCTCTCTCTCTCTCTCTCTCTCTCTCTCTCTCGGAGTGCATGCTGGGAGTGTTTTGAGAGCGGTGGTGGGTGAGACCTGAGCTCTGTATATCCTCATATTTCTACATTTTTGGATTTTTTCTGTTTCTAATTTCTTGCATGGTTTGGAAGTTTATACTTTAAGCACTTTAGTAGAGACTGCGCAGGGAGATGGCGTCTCACGAGGAGACGCCATCGTTATCTTTGCGAAATTGTTTCAGGTGTGTACCTGAAGACGGCGTCTCAGTGGAAGACGTGCTTGTTTCCACCGGGGAAGAAGTCGGACATGAAAACATAGTGTCCGCTTCCCGCATGAATAAGGCTGTAGTGATTTTCGTAAAGGATCACAAACTTGTTAATCGTGTAATCGAAACTGGCCTAGTTATAAATGAAAATCTTGTTCAGGTTACCCCTTTGTATGCTCCGTCTGCAAGAATTACTGTATCAAATGTTCCGCTGTTTATTCCCGACGATGCTTTGGAACGAGAATTGTTACGCTTTGGCAAATTTGCGAGTGGTTTTAAAACAATCCCTCTGGGCTGCAAACACCCGTCATTAAAACACGTTAAATCTTTCAGGAGACAAGTGTTTATGTTTCTGGATTCTCCAGAAAATACGATGGATGTTTCTTTTCGCGTGCGACATGACGGGAGAACCTTTATGGTATATGCGTCTACTGGACATTTGCGATGTTTCGAATGCGGTGACCTTGGCCATAAAAAGTTTACATGCCCACATCGCGAACACGCAGCAGAGAGCAGGCCTGGTGTCTCAGGTGAGGGAAATGTGTCGGAGGTTTCAGTTCAGGGAGATGAATCCACATCATCTAAACCGGTGAGTAATACTGATGCGGCGCCGTCCGCTACAAAAACACTTGATAACGTTATTTCTTCCGATGTTAGAGATGTAAGTGAAAGTCAAAGTGATGAATGTATCAGTAGTGTTGAGCAAAACATCACAAGTGATGAACCACAAGAAAACAATGTGATGCAGGCGGGACCTAGTTCTAGTTTTGGTGTGGAAGCTGGTCATATGGAGTTGAGTCAAAAAGCTTTGTGTTCTAGTAATGATACAAGTGTAAGGGATGATGTATCGGATGACAATGGTTCTATTGATTTTGATTGTGATTCACAAGCAGGCTCTGTGTGTGGACCTGAAGGCACTTCTCAGGATATGAATAAAGATTCCTCCTTATATACATTAGAGGAAATCAATAGCTTTCTTGATGACACATTTGGAAGACAAGTTAATATTAAAGACTTTTTTCCTGATGTAGAAAAATTTGAGAGATCTGTGGCCTTCTACTATAAAAATGTAAGTCATGATCTGTTGAGTGAAAAGAAGCGATTTCGTTTGAAAAAACATATTACTTCCATTAGAAAATACAGAAAAGTGGATAAAAAGAGGAAACTAAAAGCTTTTTTGTAAACTACTAACTATGCATCACGCGGTGTTCCTTTTTTGCTGCTCTTTTCTGTTCTTTCTCTATCCCTTCCTTCTTTTGTATATGGATTCATTGAGGGTGGGATCACTAAATATTAATGGAGCAGTGTTTCCCACAGATCTGAAATTTACTTGTGGTGGTAGCTGGTGAAAAGGGCGATCATTATTATCCACCGACAAAAAATGGTCTACTATACATGTAACAAAGAACTAATAATGTGTAACACAACACAATACTTTGATTTATAAAACATTCATATTAATTTCACATTATAGTTCATTAATCTAACCACCCCAAACTTTTTTTGCCATAAACAAAGCTGACACTGTTTGTCAAAGCACCACGAAAACACTTTATGTTTTTGCACTGATATATGAAGCAATTTGATGACCCCTTTTATCAAACTCAATTATATACAATACCATGTATACTATAGCCTATATAGACAGTGCAGGTCTATAGATTATAAATGTGACTGATGTTATAATGGTAATAATTTATATTAGATAGGCACTTTTACTGCTTCTGCTTTCTATTTCTCTTTTGCCGATTAAAAAAAGCTTAATCCACTAATTATTTCAGATTTAAAAGTCTACTTGCTGTCCCGATGACAGACTTTACATTACAGCTTTGCGTTTTTTATATCCTGAGTCAGCTAGAGCTTTGCTCATTCAGTATTAGCACTGCTTTTTGCTACAATCTCTGTGCAAACTGTTTAGATTTTAGTAAAGATATTGTCTATTAATAGTAAGATTAAAAAATATGATAAAGAAAATGAAGCGGCGCGTGGTCGTGACAAGAGCCAGTTGCTATCGCCATAGAAACCGGAGGCACGCTAAGACAGCCCTCGAGCTTTAGCGCGGTAGCGCTCACGGCCGTTCTCCGATCGATTCGGGTTTTACACACAATATTAATCAGACTTGGGACCCGAAGTAATGAACTAGGACCGACCCGGACCCATCTGACCATTTAAAATATAAACCCGGAACCGTACGGGTCCCGCGTCCCCAGTGAAGAAAGACCTCTAATGGTAAAACTCTGCTCAAGTTCAGAAACATGAAAGGATACAATGTGACACTGAGGATGCTTCGCGTCGCGCCCAATTCATTGAGAAACAGAGAGCACGTGAACGGACACTCAACCGGAGAGACACAACGTGCTTGCACGCAAAAAGAAGCCAACTTAGATGCTATAAACACGTATAGACATAAGCATATGCGACCATTTTGGTCGCAGTGTGTTCCCTGGCTGCTCCGTATGTGCTGCTGCAGTTGATCCAGTTTGCCGCGCTGGATGATGAGTTTATGACGCGTGCATCATCTTCACGGTCACCCGACCCCCACCTCTCTCTCGCGCGCTCTCTCTCGCGCTCTCTCTTTTGCTCCAAAACACGGGTCATCCAGTCGAGTTAAGAAAATACGGAAATTCGTAAAGTGATTTTTTTACCTGGGCGCGTCGCAATTTACCTGGGCGCAGCGCCCAAGTAGAGCCTATGTATGGGAAACACTGAAGGGATAGGCACAAAAGAGCCTTGGTGTCTGAGATAATGCATCAAAAAAAGTTAACTGTTATATTGTTACAAGAAACGCATAGCGATGTTGATAATGAAGTTGAGTGGGGAATGTGGTGGAAGGGTCATCATATCCTTAGTCATGGCACAAATCTGAGTGCAGGAATTGCTTTTCTCTTTATGTCAGATAAAAAGATTAGTATTTTGAAAACTGAAGAATTTGTAAAGGGTCGTCTTGCTCTTGTCAAAGTTGATATTGAAGGGCTTATCTTTTACTTTATAAATGTTTACGCACCAAATCTGGGACATGAAAGAATTCTTTTCTTTAATATATTGAATAATGTTTTAAAACAAGATTTTAGTGATGGGAATATTATTATTGGTGGAGACTGGAATTGCACGGTAGGGTTGCCGCGGTGACAGAATTTTCTCACCGGTTAATCGGCGCGTCACAAACCCGGTGATCCCGGTTTCACCGGGTGGGAGGGGCTTATAAATGCGCATGCAGACGTACACATTTTACTTTCACTTTTGAATTACGCAACTGTTTAAATGCAGTGCTTGCGTACGCTGCGTTAAATCGCGTATGCATTTGTGTGCAATGCGAGTGCAACAGCTGGTTTAATTAAGTGCTTAAGTCAATGTGCCCATGTAATTCTCACAGAACCCCTCAGTCCCAAGCAGAGCAACCGGCTACTTCTCCATAAAGCGCTGCTTGAATGATGGCTTTATTATTTTTCTTGATGAAAAACACCAGAACAAAACGATCTCGGTTATATTAAACATCATTTATGTATATTATGACAAAAACGAGTAAGCACGCGGCTTCTGCCTTCGTCTGTTCAGTCAGCTCGCCTCGCAAACTCTGACAGGAATAAATGAAATCTGACACCTGCTGCTCTCTGTGATGTGACGCGCGTTCAGCTCCGCTAAATTCACTCAGCAGACACTTTCAGTTGTAAGTGTTTGCTCTCTCTAACGAAACTAAATGATGCAATTACACGAAAATATCAAAACGACGGTGAAAGACGGTGTCGCGGTGGGCAAGTGATCTAACCGGTGAGAGGCTGAAGCACCGGTTATCACCGTTTCACCGACCATCGCGGCAAGCCTATTGCACGGAAAAGTTTACTTTTGACCGTGTAAATGAGGAACCTCATATCGCTTCTTCTATTCTTTTGTCAAAATTAATGAGGGAAGCTGAATTGTTGGACATGTGGAGAATTAAACATCCAGTAGAGAGACAATATACTTGGGTTAAAATGTCTGACAATCAGGTTAGTGCTGCCCGATTAGACAGAATTTATGTTTCAGAGTCTTTTAATAATAGAGTTATTGATTGTTGTATTTCACCTGTGGGATTTTCTGACCATCACCTTGTGTTTATCTCAGTTAATATGATACAGTCTTTAAGAAAATCCTCATATTGGCATTTCAATGCTAAGTTGGTGCAGGATTCATCTTTTTGTGAACATTTTGTAACTTTTTGGAATCAGTGGAGAACAAAAAAGGCAGATTTTGAAAACTTAAAGCAGTGGTGGGAAGTTGGCAAAATCCATATTAAAACATACTGTCAACAATATACTGCATACTCTACTGCCATAGAAAGAGAAACAGTTCAAAGACTTGAAAAAGACATTGATTCTATAGAAACTGCAGTGTTACAAAGAAATGACACAACCATGATTAATAATTTGCAGCAGAAAAAGACGCAGTTAAGCTCTTTATTGAATGAAAGGGTGAAGGCAGCCCTGGTAAGAGCACGTTTTACATCAGTTGCCGATATGGATGCCTCAAGTACTTTCTTTTTTAATCTGGAAAGATCAGTGGCACAGCACAAACAAATGCTATGTCTGCGGCTTCCTGATTGAAAAATAACCAACAATATTATAGAAATGCGTCGTCACGCTGTTGATTTTTATTCTTGTTTATATAAGGCTGAACAATGTAACTCTGATTGTGCTGAACAGTTGTGTCAGGATCTGCCAAAAATAGACTCTGAATCAAAGACTGCCTTGGAAGCCAACATTTCTTTTCATGAACTCAGTAATGCTGTTGGACAGTTAAAATCTGGTCGTTCCCCTGGCATTGATGGACTGACTTCTGAATTTTATAAACATTTTTGGAAGTGCATCGGTATGGACCTCTTTGGAGTTTTTTGTGAAAGTTATAGGGATGGTTCTTTACCAACTTCATGTCAGCGCGCTGTATTGTCTCTCTTACCAAAAAAGGGAGACTTAACGCTCTTAAAGAACTGGAGACCTGTCGCCTTATTAACAACAGAATACAAACTTCTATCAAAATGTATTGCTAATAGACTTAAGAAATACCTACATTTGATAATTCATCAAGACCAAACCTACTGTATTCCAAAACGATCAATAATGGACAATCTTTTCCTGGTGAGAGATGTCTTGGATATTTGCAAAACATGTAATGATGAGGTTGGGATATTAACACTAGATCAAGACAAAGCTTTTGATCGTGTAGACCATAAATACCTCTTTAATTTGCTTGAAGGTTTTGGTTTTGGTAAAAAATTTATAAAATGGATACAACTTTTATATAATGGAGCTTCTTGTATGGTTTAGCTTGGTGGTGGTTTAAGTAGGCCTATTTCAGTCTTAAGAGGTATAAGACAAGGTTGTCCCTTATCAGGGCAATTGTACAGCATTGCAATTGAACCATTTCTTTTTCACATACGAAAAGCTTTAAGTGGCCTATCATTACCTACTATGTCTCAGCATTTAAGAATTACGGTTACTGCATATGCTGATGATGTCACAGTGTTTGTAAATGACCAGAATGATATCAATGTTTTAACTGAGATAATTGACATGTATGAAAAGGCATCATCAGCCAAAGTAAACTGGGAAAAGACTGAAGGCTTTTGGGCAGGTAAAAGAGATGTAAAAAGGTTCCCAAAACTACCCAGTAACTTAGTATGGAACACAAGTGGACTAAAAATATTGGGTGTATTTTTGGGATCTGAGGAATATCAGAAAAAGAATTGGGAAGGGGTATTGGAGAGAGTGTGCACCAGACTGTCAAAGTGGCGATGGCTGTTGCCACAGATGTCTTATAGGGGGAGAGTTTTAGTTGCTAACAATTTGGTTGCTTCTGCTTTGTGGCACAGATTTATTGTGCTACAGCCACCTGCTGGACTAATTCAAGAAATTCAAAGGAAACTAGTGACATTTTTTTGGTCTGGACAGCACTGGGTTCGTTCAGCTGTTCTCTTTTTACCAGTTCAAGAAGGGGGGCAAAGTCTAGTTGACATCAAATCTAGACTGATGGCCTTTCGTTTGCAAGCTGCCCAAAGACTACTTTACATCAATGATAGTGCTTGGATAAATACAGCAATTGCTTTGCTAAAAAGGGCAGGAAACATGGGAATTGATAGACATTTGTTCCTTATGGACTTGAATGAAACCATTTTAAAAGATCTGACCCCTTTCTACAGGTCCATGATGGAAGCCTGGAAAGTATTTTGTGTTACAAGATCAATGGAAACATGTGCAGGTTTTTGGCTTTTTGAAGAACCATTGTTTTTTAATAAATTTTTACCCTCTAGACATTTACACTCCACTTTTTTGACATCACGACTGACAGCAGCTGGATGTGTGAAATTGGGCCATCTTCTTAGTATCAGTGTGGACAATCTGAGTGAAAGAACTGGGATAAAATCTACTCGATTTTTGAAACAGCTCACCGATGAAGTGCTTGGGGAACTGAACTTTGATCAGCGGCTTTTCATTAATGATTCTAATCATATTGATGACTGGAAAACTGGATGTGAATATCATTTTCCAACCCTAATGGTAGCTGCTGACTCAGGACAATGGCAGGAGGAGGAAAATCTCATATTGTCCTTCAGTACTCCTCAGCTGGGCAGTTTTGAGTCTGCTGAGAAAACAGCACTGTATGTGACTTGTGTCAAAGTGACCAATGCACAATCCTTGTCTGGAGTGATTTTATCTAGATGGACTGAATTTTTTAGAGATAATACCTCCCCCAAAGGCTGTTGGCGATCATTGTATAAACGGCCAATTGACAAACGAACAGGAGATTTGCAATGGCGCATAGTTCATGGCGCAATAGCAACAAATAGACATGTGGTGCACCTTAATCCAAATACAACAGTGGGCTGTCTGTTTTGTTCTGAAAGTGAATCTGTTTTTCATCTGTTTGTACAATGTACACGGCTGGGCAATATGTTTACCATCTTAACTCAATGGGCATCAGCCTTGGGTGAAGATTTTTCTTATCAACTGTTTATATAGGACCAAAATATTCGGTCAGTCGCAAAAATGCTTTGGTTTTATTAAATTATGTGTTTGGTATTGCTAAACTGGCTATTTGGAAAACAAGGAAGAATAAGATGCTGGGCAGAGATACATTAGATCCTTTTTTAATGTTTCTGGGGTTGATGAAATCAAGACTCAAGATTGAATATGCCTACTATAAACTTACAGGTTGTTTACCAATGTTTGTGAATATATGGGCTGGAAATGAGGTACTTTGCACAGTTGATGAAAATGATGATTTAGTGATCAGCTTTTAACTATTTTTTTTGTGGATGGTTAAATGTTTCAAAAATTGTGATTTGTGAAATGTAAGAATGTAGAATTGTAACAGAGTTTTTGGTCTTGCCTATATGGTAAAAATAAAGGAGAATTTAATTCTCTCTCTCTCTCTCTCTCTCTCTCTCTCTCTCTCGGGTTTCCGGTGGTGCGAGCGAGTGAGCGAGTGGTGGTGAATGGGGAGCTAGCGTGTGGCGAAAAGTTTGTTACACTGTTGGGGTGATCTTTTTTTCTACGCTTTCTCGCGTTTTACATGAGAAAGGTAAGACATAATTTACTCTATCTTTCAGTTTTTTGGTAGCGAAGGGCTGAGTGAATACCTTTTGAACTTGTGCGGGCAATGGCGTCCTCTGTGACGCCGCCGCTGTCCATCGGACACGGGATTCGGTTTGTTACCGATCCCGGGGTTACGATGGAATCGGCTTTGCTTGCAGTTGGTGAGCAAATTGGTTATAATAGTATAGCCTATGCATCCCGAATGAACAAGGCGGTGGTTGTTTTTTTTGAAAGAGGAGCGTCTAGTTCATGAGTTGATTGAAAGTGGTGTTTTCATAAATGATTTGTTTATTCAAGTGTCGCCACTATCAGTGCCATCCACAAGAATAGTCATATCAGGGGTTCCACCTTTTATCCCTAATGATTTGATTGAGAAAGAACTACGCAGATTTGGTAAGTTTGCGAGCGGATTTAAAACGGTGACTCTCGGTTGTAAGGATGCGCGTTTAAAACACGTGATTTCACTACGGAGGCAAGTTTTCATGTTTTTGGATAATCCGACAAATTCTTTGGACATCTCCTTTAAGGTAAAATATGATGGTGGACATTATATGGTTTTTGCTAGTTCAGGAAGTATGAAATGTTTTGAATGTGGTGATGTGGGGCATAAGCGTCTTAATTGCCCACATAGAGAACATGCTGAAAATGCAGAGCATCCCATTGGACGACTGAATGTTAGATCAGAGGAAACTGAAGTTCCCAGTAATGTTTCTATTGTGCAGGATGAACAAGTGCATAGTGAAACTAATGTGGAAGCAGCAAAAAGTACAGATGAAGTAGCAGCTGAGGGACTAGAACAGTCAACATCGGTTGATTCTGATGTCATGGTTTCAAAAACTGTTGAACATACAGGGAGTAAAATTGATGAAAGTGAAAACTTGAGAGTGGGTGTATCTGTGCAGCAGAATGTTCATTTTGAAACTAAGGAGAAGGAAGGGCTGTTTTTGTCAAATAGTCAAGCGAGTAGTCTTGTAGAAAGTGATATGGATGAAATGGATCAGGATGAGTCTGATGGAGAAAGTGTTGATGGATATAGTAAGATGAGAGATTTGTATTCTCTGGAGGATATAAATCATTTTCTGGATGAAACATTTGGACAGTCTGTGAAGGTTGATGATTATTTTGCTGACACAGACAAATTTATCAGGTCAGCAACATTATTGCAAAAGATGGTCAGTTTTGATTTATTGGATGAAAGGAAGAGATACCGTTTGAGAAAACATGTTACAACTTTGAAGAAAGCAGCTAAGTTAAATATAACTAGGAAGGGCAAAAAGGCTTTAACAAAAATAAAATGATGTCAACCTTTATCATGAATAACGCTTGGAGGTTACTTTTTGGCTGTCTGTCCCTCTTTCTCTTTTTTTCTATGGGAGGTCTAAGAGTGGGCTCTTTGAATATAAATGGTGGGAGGGATAGACAGAAGAGGGAAATGGTAAAGGAGATAGTTAAAATTAATAATCTTGACGTATTACTTTTGCAAGAAACTCATAGTACAATGAAAGATGAAGTTGATTGGGGTTTATTTTGGGGAGGACAACTTTTTCTAAGCCATGGAAGTTCAGTTAGTGGAGGGGTTGCAATTTTGTTCTCTAGTCAATTAAAAATAAATATTTTAAGCTCTAGTGATATAGTTAAAGGTCGAGCTTTAATGACTAAAGTTAATATAGAGGGTTCCATTTTTTGTTTCATAAATATCTATGCACCTAATGTTGGGGCTGAAAGGATTAATTTTTTTAATGATATAAAAAACTTTTTAGAAAAAAATGATTGTGATTATCTTTGGTGGTGATTATAATTGTACGATTGATTTTAATGTTGATAGGATTAGTGAGGAGCCACATTTACAATCTAGCAAAAACTTAAAAAGTCTAGTACTTCAATTTGATTTAATAGATGCATGGAGAATTAAAAATCTAAATGTGAAACAGTTTACATGGGTAAAAATGTTGGATGGTAAAGTGAGCGCAGCTAGATTGGATAGAATTTACTTGTCACAAGATTTAAGATCAAAACTAATTGACAGTAAAATTATACCGGTTGGCTTCTCAGATCATCATCTTATTGTTGTGAATTTACTTTTAAAACATGAAGCTAATAAGTCTCAATGGCATTTTAACAATAAGTTGCTCCAAGATGTAGCTTTTTGTGAGAGCTTTAAGATTTTTTGGGAGAAATGGAAGGAAAGTAAACATTCTTTTGAGTCACTAACTAGATGGTGGGAAGTTGGCAAGACTCAAATAAGAATTTTTTGTCAGCAGTATACTTCTTTTTCTACTGTTATGTTAAAACGGGCCATAAATGACCTTGAAGAGTCTATAAAACAAATTGAAAGTCACATTTTAAATGGTGGAGCTGCTGAAAGTAATAAAGATTTACAAAAGAAAAGAATGGCATTGAGTTCTATGCTACAAGAAAGGGTTAAAGGTGCCCTTGTGAGGTCAAGGTTTATTCAATTAAAAGACATGGATGCCTCAAGTACTTTTTTCTTTGATTTGGAGAAATCCATTGTGAGAGATCAGAGAATGTCATGTCTGAGATGTCCTGATGGGAATATTACAACAGATGGAGTGGAAATGAGGAGATGTGCAAGGGCTTTTTATACAGACTTGTATGGCAAGGAACAATGTGATGAAGGCTGTGTACAGGAGCTGGTGGAGGGTCTTCCCAAGCTCAGTAAAGTTGAGCAAGCGGAGCTGGATAAAGAAATAACTCTGGAAGAACTTACTATTGCCGTCAACCAGATGAATTCAGGGCGTGTTCCTGGAATTGATGGACTTAGTATTGATTTTTATAAGCACTTTTGGGGACTTATTGGACATGATCTACATGAAGTTCTTGCGAGCTCCTTTAAAGACAATCTACTTCCCACTTCCTGCAGAAGAGCAGTTTTAGCTTTACTTCCTAAAAAAGGAGATTTAACTAACTTAAAGAACTGGAGACCCGTAGCTCTCTTATGCACCGACTACAAAGTTTTGTCTGGACTGAAGCCTTATATAGGCTTGCTTGTACATATGGATCAGACTTACTGTATCCCAGATCGATCTATAATGGACAACTTATTTTTAACAAGGGATATTCTGGATGTGTGCAAAGTGTATGATCAAAAGGTTGGGATTTTATCCCTTGACCAAGAAAAGGCCTTCGACAGAATTGATCATAATTTCTTGTTCTCTGTTTTAAAAGCTTTTGGGTTTGGGGAGAGTTTTATAGCCTGGGTAAGCCTCCTTTACAATGAAGCTACATGTATGGTGAAGGTGGGAGGAGGGCTTAGTCGCCCAATAGCAGTTGAAAGGGGCATAAGACAAGGTTGTCCTATTTCTGGGCAACTTTATTCATTGGCTATTGAGCCCCTTTTATGTTTTTTAAGAAATAATTTGACTGGGTTTAATTTTCCTGGCTGTAAGTTTGACTCTCCTCTGGTTGTTTCTGCATATGCTGATGATATTAATGTTTTTATCAAAAATGATGATGATGTACATGAAATTGTAAAGGTTTTAAAAATTTATGAGAACGCTTCTTCATCGAAGGTCAATTGGGATAAAAGTGAGGCTTTGCTAGTTGGCAATTGGGAAAGGGTTTTAATACCCTGTCTACCTGGTGGCTTGAAATGGAGAAATGATGGGTTAAAAGTTTTAGGTATTTTCTTTGGCACACAGCAGTATGTTGAAAAGAACTGGGAGGGTTTAATAGAGAAGACCAGTGCAAGAATTGCCAAATGGAAATGGTTATTGCCCCAAATGTCGTATAGAGGACGTGTTTTAGTCCTTAATAATTTAGTTGCTTCCATGTTATGGCATAAATTTACGGTTTTAAATCCACCAAAAGCATTAGTACAAAGTTTGCAAAGAAATATGTTGAATTTTTTTTGGTCGGGTTATCATTGGATTAGAGCTGTAGCACTTTATCTCCCCCTTTGTGAGGGGGGACAGGGTCTCACTGATCTATCTTCACGCATAGTGGCTTTTAGATTGAAAGCTGCTCAGAGTTTTTTATATGGAAGTGGTTTAAGATGGCATGAAACTGCTAAGCTGCTCTTCCAGGGAGGTTGGGTTATGGTAGGCAACTTTTCTTGCTAAAATCCGAAGAAGTAGATTTCGGTGGGTTAACACCTTTTTATGATTCCGTCTTACAGGCATGGCAAATTTTGAAGGTTTCTAGAGATTTAAATGTGTTACCTGGGATGTGGTTATTTGAGGAACCAATTTTTTATAATGATTTTATTTGTGCAAGATCCCTGAAGTCTGCCAGTATACGTGTAGCATTGAGAGAGGCAGGATGTACAAAACTTGGCCATGTACTTAAAGCTATGCACTCATCTATTGCAGAATTGGGGCATTTGGCTAATATAAGATCTGAAAGATTGATTAAAAAACTTGTTGATGAAGTCTATGAATCACTACCACAGACACTAAAGCATTTTGCTAATGACTATGATATACTTTGTCAGTGGGAGGATGGTTGTGATTATATTTTCCCAGTGCTTGATATTTCCTCAACTGTCGAAGAATGCTTTGGTTTAGAAAATAGTTTTCTTTCCTTTTCTAATGTACAGTTAGGTGCTTTTGAAGAGTTGGACAAAAAAAAGACATATATTTTATGTGTTAAGTTACTCCATATGAAACCACTGGAAGAAATGAAATCATCAAGGTGGGTTGATTTTTTTGGCCCTGAACAGTCCGTAAAAGGCTGTTGGAGATCTTTGTATAAACCACCAATTGATAAAAGAACTGGTGATCTCCAATGGAGAATAATACATGGGGCTATTGCTACTAACAAACATGTAGCCCACATAGATCCTAATCAGAGTATTGATTGTCCATTTTGCTCACAAAATGAAACTTTGATTCATTTGTTTTGTGGTTGCTACAGGTTGGGATCTTTGTTCAATTTATTGGAACAATGGTGTTTGCTTTGGGAAGAATGTTTTTCTTTTCCTTTGTTTATTTTTGGACCTAAGTACTCTGTTAATAAGAAACAAAAACACATTTTGATGAATTTTGTCTTTGGAGTGGCTAAACTTTCTATATGGCTTTCAAGGAAGAATATAATTCAAAACAAAGGGTCAAAAGAGGTTTATGATATTTTTGTAGGCTTATTAACAGCTCGGCTTAAAATAGAGTATGCCTACTATAAATTGGTAAATAACTTGCAAGCCTTTGTTGACAAATGGACTATTGCCAATGTTCTTTGTGATGTTGATGTTGATGAAAAATTGGTTTTATTTTTTTAATTATTTCTGGAGTGTGTAAGTCTGATGTAGACATTTTAATATTCTGATATGTTGAATTGTTAATAAATGAACTTTTTCAATCAATCTCTCTCTCTCTCTCGCTCTCTCGCTCTCTCGCTCTCTCGCTCTCTCGCTCTCTCTCTCTCTCTCTCTGCGCCTGGGCGGAGTGAGTGAGGCCGGCGTGAGAGTGTTGACGAAGTAAGTTTAGTTTTTGTTGTTTTTTTATTTTTTTCTTATTTTTCTTTTTATTTTCACGTTCTTTATTGGAAAACGCGTTTTGTCGGGGTTTTTATTTTTTGGGCTAAGTTTTGTTGACCGCCAGCGGTTGCTGGTCGGATATGGCGGCCTCGGAGCGTTTGAGCTTCGAACAACTTTCGCGTCGGCATGGGATTAAACTCGCGCCGGTGATGAGATGTTCGGTAGAGGATTGTTGTTCGGCTGTTGGAAAACTTATCGGATATGACAGTATTATGTCAGCGTCCCGGATGAATAGTGCTTTTGTCCTTTTTTTGAACAGCATTGAAAAGGTAAACAATGTCGTGCAAAGTGGAGTTGTTATTCATGACACTTTTACGCCAGTGATGCCTTTGGCTCAACCTGCAAAGAAGATCGTACTCTCAAATGTCCCTCCTTTTATCAATGATGATCTGTTATCTACGGAATTATCGAGGCATGGAAAACTAGTATCACAAATGAAGAGGCTCCCTTTGAACTGTAAGTCCCCCCTGCTCAGACATGTTGTTTGCTTTAGACGGCAGGTCTACATGATTCTAAATAATAATGCTGAGGAATTAAATGTCGCTTTTAAATTCAGATTTGACGGTTTTGATTATGTGGTGTTTGTAACTTCTGAGACAATGAAGTGTTTTGAATGCGGGCAAGAAGGCCACATAAGACGCTCGTGTCCTGAGCGCATTGAATCAGACTCTGATGCTGATACTGACATTATTGCACAGGTACAGGTAGGGAATGTTTCCAATGTTAACAGTAAAGAGAGTACTGGAGATAAAGCGAGTACTAGTGCTGTTGGTGGTGACGGAGTTGTTGATGTTGATAAGGCCCTTAATACTGATAATAGCATGGAGAGAGAAATTAACATGAAGCCTGATGAGGTTGCTGCTGTTGCTGGGTCTTTATTGGAAGAGGATGAAATGGATACTGGTCCTATGAGTGATGAAGTTTCCTTTAAAATGCCTTCTACTAAGAGGAAAAGGCCTAAGTCTACTGTTGAAAAAGAGAGAGTTGAACGGACTTCGGATGTGCAACCTGATAAACCTGCTAATAATGATTGCAGCAGCACTTTTGAAGATTCTGAGAGTGACATTAAGATTGTACGAGATCGGCGCAGCGCCTATACCGTTGAAAAATTTTTCTCCTGTTTCCTGTGAAGTTAAGCAGGTGATTCCTGGTAGACTTATTGTTGTACGGGCACAGTTTGAACATTTTAAAGGTGACATAGAATGATTGAACAGGGTAATTATCCTTGTTCTGTGATGTGACATGTAGACAAAAATGTTTTTGTTTGTGTCTGTAATGTCTTAGAAGCTTCCTAAAAACCTCTCTCAGATAGCTCTATTAGGGTGGGGGATTTTAAACAAGTGGTTTTGCACCTATTTGGCTCCCCCTACTGGCTTAACTTGCAATCTCATTACTGTTTGGCTGACTTTGCTGCCACTCAAAAAATGTAGCCAATTATTTTAAAGTGGAGGGGCAGTGAGATGCCTGTGATGTCATAAGCATCAGTTTCTCAGATTGGGCCGTTTTCTGGCTGACATTTCTAAAAGAGGAATTTCTATGTGACTGAGATGTTTAGCATGTCTAGCACTTTTTGTATGTTTGTGAATGTGGGTAGACTGCCATTATTCAACAAAGACAAGGTAAAAATGGTTTTTCATTCTCTGTCCCCTTTAAGTTTGTTTTTTTCAATATTTATGCTCCCACTAAAGGTGTTGAAAGAGTGTGTTTCTAAAGGATGTATGTACGATTTTGCAAAGCTGTTGTCAGGATGAATATCTTTTTTTTTGGTGGTGATTTCAATTGCACTGAAAATGATATTTTGGATAGGAACCATATGGAACCACATGCTGCTTCAAATAGGGCTTTACGTGAATTAGTAGAGACTTATAGCCTATGTGATGTTTGGAGAGAATTGAATGCTAATGTTGGACAGTACACATGGACGCATGCCAGAGAAAATTTTATTTCTATGGCTAGACTTGATCGGATTTATTGTTTTAAACATCACTTCAATATTGTCAGGGATTGCGTTGTCACACCAGTTGGTTTTTCTGATCATTGCTTGGTTACCTGTCATGTTTATATAGCAAATCTGAAGGTTAAGAGTGCTTATTGGCATTTTAACATTTCTTTGCTGAATGATGCTAATTTCAGAGATGTTTTTATTTTCTTCTGGAATAATTTTAAATTAAGAAAAGACCTGTGAACCTGAGACAATGGTGGGATTATGGAAAGATTGAAATAAAGTTACTGTGTCAACAATATGCTTTTAATGTTTCTCGAGACATTACCCGGTCAATGAGAAGGCTTGAACTGGAAATAATAAAGCTACAAGAGTCAACAATTAATATTGATGCACAAACTTGTGCTGAAGCTATTAAATTTAAAAAATCTTGTCTTGCCGATTTGTTGGGAATTAAGGCACAAGGAGCTCTGGTCCGATCACGTTTTCAGAATTTGGCGCAAATGGATGCTCCATCAAAGTTTTTTTTTAGCCTGGAGAGAAAGAGTGGTCAGAGCCGTTATATTCACTCACTGAGATCTGAAAATGGTTTGGAGCTAACAGAGCCCCCTGCCATTAGGCGACGGGCTGTGCAGTTCTATGCTGAACTATATAGTAGTGAATATAATGATGACAAGGAGCAGTTTGTCAGTTTCTTTGAAGGCCTTTCCCAAATCTCGGAGCGTGCTAAAGTTGGGCTGGAACAGTCCTTGTCTGAACAGGAGCTTCTTGCTGCTCTACGGAGCATGGAGGGTGGAAAGGCACCCGGTATTGATGGGCTCCCTGTTGAATTTTATCAAGCCTTCTGGGCAGTGATGGGGGAGGACTTTCTAGCCGTTCTCAATGAGAGCTTTGCTGAGGGTTCTTTACCTTTAAGCTGCAGGAGGGCTGTGATCACTCTGCTACCAAAGAAAGGTGATTTGCAGGAGATTAAGAACTGGCGCCCCGTAAGTTTATTATGTTCTGACCTCAAAGTTTTCTCTAAGGCATTAGCTAATAGATTAAGGAAAGTGATGGAGCAGGTCATTTGCATTGACCAGACTTATTGTGTGCCTGGCAGGTCAATAATTGATAACATTTGCTTAATACGGGATGTTTTAGAAGCCTCTAGTTTTTTAGACGTTAATTTTGGTCTCATTTCTATTGATCAGGAGAAGGCATTTGATAGGGTTGAGCATAACTATCTTTGGAAGACTCTTGAAGTTTTTGGTTTTGGTTCAAAATTTATTCTCATGATTAAGGTGTTGTATCAAGATATTGAGAGTGTGTTGAAAATTAATGGTGGTCTAAGTGCCCCTTTTAAAGTTAATAGAGGTATTAGACAAGGTTGTGCTTTATCCGGTATGCTTTATTCTTTAGCTATCGAACCCTTGTTGAACAAATTAAGACAAAAAATTGAAGGTTTATTTTTGAATCATTATAATGCTCGCTACCAAATATCTGCTTATGCTGATGATGTTATGGTTTTTGTTAATAGACAGCAGGATGTGAATATTTTAAAGACTGTTTGTAAAGACTTTGGAGTTATTTCAGCTGCAAAAATAAACTGGGAGAAAAGTGATGCTCTTGCAATTGGACATTGGGACCAAGGTCTTCCAATTCTACCCGGTGGATTGACATGGAAAAGAGGAGGAATTAAGTATCTTGGAATTTATCTTGGAGATGCGAATATGCAAAAGAAAAAATGGGAGGGCTTGATAGAAAAAGTGGAAGGAAGACTGGCTAAATGGAAATGGATTCATTCACAACTTTCCTTTAGAGGAAGAGTCCTTATAATTAACAACCTTGTTGCGTCGACGCTTTGGCATAAGCTTTCTTGTGTGGAACCACCTATTGGATTATTGCCTAGACTACAAGCAATTTTTGTTAATTTTTTCTGGAATAAACTACATTGGGTTCCTCAAAGTGTGCTCTTCCTGCCGAAGGAGGAAGGAGGACAAGGCTTGATACATCTGCCAAGCAGACTAGCGACATTTCGTTTGCAGTTTATACAAAGGTTTTTGACAGGTCCTGCCAGTTTAGTATGGAGGAGTATTGCTAGAATCATATTGCAAAGAGCGGATTACATTGGTCTGGACAGCGCTTTGTTTCTTGTGGATTCTAAGAGACTTCGTTTGAATGGATTACCCTCTTTTTACCAAGGACTTTTTAAATGTTGGGGACATTTTACTATTGTCAGGCCTGAACCATTGGATTCTTTGTTTTGGCTGTTGGAGGAGCCCCTTATAGGGGGAGCACGTTTGGATATAACAGAAGATGTTTTAAGTCTTAAGAAAATGTTGTGTGATACTAAAACATTTAAACTGATGCATTTAGTTAAAGTGGCTGGACATGGACTAAATAATGTAACTGCTATGGCTGCTTTGTTGAGTCAGAGATCAATCCGCCACACAGAGACAATTTTGGACTTGTGGCGAAGGAAACTGACTCAAGAAGAGCATACTTTGTTATCAGAGTATGGGAATGGTCATATAGTTCCTGATGATAAGGATCCTTTCCCGTTACTTTGGATGACACCAGAGTTAAAGGGCATGTCTGGTGTTTTGCTGGACTTTAAAGGAACAGCATGTAAGAAATTTATATCACTTAATCATAAAATGGTCCTGATATGTCACTAGACATTTAGAAATCATTTTCATTTCAAATACTTATATCACTGACGACAGTGGTCTGGCCAGGATATTGTCATTTAAAAAGTGGAGTTGCAGCCCTCAACTGATGTTTATGTTGTCATTTTGTGTATTGGCCACTAGTTGGGTGATTGCAGTACCAGTTTTAGCCACAAGTTTTGTTATTGCAATACCAGTTTTAGCCACAATCCTACATACTGTTCCTTTAATGATGTGCACTCTTCAATCCTAGAGGATGTAGAGGGGAAAGTTTTTTATAAGTATTTTGTTAAATTACTGAATAAAACTTCTTTAAATGGGAGGGTGGATACAGTATGGAGGGGGAAGTTTAGTTTGGCTGACGAAGTAAAACCAGTATGGAGGGTTTTATATAAACCACCTTTGAAAAAACGTTCTGCTGATCTCCAGTGGAGGGTATTACATGGTGCTGTGGCTGTCAACGCTTTTGTATCTGTCATAAATTCAAATGTTGTTGATAAGTGTGTCTTCTGTGGTTTAAGAGAGACTGTTTTTCACTGTTTTATGGAATGTACTAGGCTTAATTCTCTCTTCCAGGTTTTGAATCAGTTGTTTTTGGATTTTGGTGAAAAATTTACATTAGCTGCCTTTATTTTAAGAGCAGGGTATAATCAAAAACACAAGGTTAAATGGCAGTTAATTAATTTTCTGGTGGGTGAAGCAAAGCTTGCTATTTACATCACAAGGAGAAACAGAATGGAAAATCAACATGGTCAGGATTTAATTGTTCTTTTTAAGGCTTATGTCAAGTCAAGAATTTTTGTTGAGTTTAATTACTATAAAGCTATGAAAGATATGGAAACATTTAAGTTACAGTGGTGTCTTAATAATATTCTTTGTGCTGTGGTGGAGGGTGATTTGGTGTTTTCTTTGTGGTTGTGAATTTTCTTATGCTTTTGTTTTTTTTTGTAGGGTGTTGGTCTAGTTAATATTTTGGGGGATTTGTATTTGATGGTTGCGTAAATAAAGGTTTTTGTTAAAAATCTCTCTCTCTCTCTCTCTCTCTCTCTCTCTCTCTCTCTCTCTCTCTCTCTCTCTCGGTGTTGCATGCTGGGAGTGAGTGGGGTGGTGTGTGAGGCACACGAGTGTGTGAGCGTGAAGTTTTTTCCAAACTTTATCTTTAATTATTATTATTTATTTTTTTTCTCACTTGCTGGATCACTGTTATATGTTATGCAGTAAAGTTTTGCGAGGGGTTTTGTTTTGCTAAGCGTGATGGCTGCGTTCCCTGCGGGGGAAGAGCCATCTCTGTCGCGACGGAATGGTTTCAGGTGTACTCCCGAAGCAGGCACAGCGATTGAGGAGGTGCTGTTAGCAACAGGAGAACAGGTAGGCCATGAAAACATTGTTTCTGCGTCTCGCATGAACAAAGCAGTTGTCGTCTTTCTAAAAAATGAGCAACTAGTTATCAGGATCATTGAAAGTGGCATTTGGGTGAAGGAAGCATTTGTATCCGTTACACCTCTTTTTGCTCCAGCCACAAAAGTTACAATTTCTAACGTACCCCCTGTTTATTAAAGATGACGCGATTGTGCGAGAATTAACTAGATTTGGAAAAATGGCTAGTGCTGTAAAGATGGTTCCCTTGGGTTGTAAGTCTGCCGAACTTAAGCATGTTTTGTCTTTTAGAAGACAGGTGTTTATGTTTTTGATTGATCCTACTAGAACACTGGATGTCTCATTTCGAGTGATATGTGGAGATAGTTCTTATATGGTGTACGCGAGTACAGATACTTTACGTTGTTTTGAGTGTGGAGATATCGGCCATAAGAGAATGTTTTGTCCGCATAAACAACAGACCGGGGAAATAGCAGGGGCGGCGGGCGTGACAGGTGCGAGTAGCGGAGAGACTGCGGTGGAAATACCGCTGGTTGACGCAAGTGTTCAAAAAGAAGATGGAGTTGTTAATGGAGATAACGTAGGTGGTGATAAAGTGAACTCTTGCCCTGATAAACAACAGGCCGAGGATGAAACAGGGGTGTCAGGTGTTCCAGGTGTGAGTAGTGGAGCGATAGAGGTGAGTGTAAACTCGTCGGCCAGTATTGAGGGGGTAAGCGAAGATGTTTCGTCTTGTGGGGGTTCTGTTACTGATGCATTAAGTTTCACAGATGACAGAATGCAAGAAGACATTGCGTGTTCAAATGATGAAGCGGAAAAAGCGTCAGATGACGAGAGTTTTAGAGATGATGATTCATGTATTGATGTAGACGTCGGTAAATACGGAGATTTTTATTCTGTCGAACAGATAAATAGCTTTCTTGATAACACTAAGGGGAGGAGTATTGATGTTGAAGAGTATTTTCCTGACGTAGAGAAATTTATCGCTTCTGTAATGAAAGCTCGTAAAGAATGTAATCTTGATGTTTTGACGCAACAAAAACGGTTCAGACTAAAGAAATATTTGACAGCGGTCAGACAAAAATCTAAAAAGATGAAGGGAAAACGTAGGTCTACTAGAACTAGCTCTAAATAATCACACATGGGGGTTTGGCTTTTTTTGTGTTTTTTTCTTCTTTTTTCTTTTTCCTTTCCCCTTTTTATGGATGTTCTTAAAATAGGATCCTTAAATATAAATGGGGCAAGGGATTGAAGTAAATGGCCATTACTAAAAGAATGTTTAAAGCTCAAAGAAACTCAAATTGTTTTTTTGCAAGAGACCCATAGTAACGAAGACAATGAAACTGATTTAGGGTTGTGGTGGGAGGGAGATCACGTTTTGAGTCATGGTACCAACCTCAGTGCAGGCGTGGCAATTTTATTCTCACCCAGATGTAAAGTTAAAATTTTGTCTAAAAGCGAGGCAGTGAAAGGACGCCTGCTTGCTATAAGGGTAGAATTTAAAAATAGAGTTTTTGGGTTAATAAATGTTTATGCTCCTACAACGGGTAGAGAGAGAATAAGCTTTTTTCTTAAACTTAAAGATGTAGTTTCCACTTTTATTCATGAGGATTTTTTAGTAATAGGAGGGGATTGGAATTGTACGTTGGATTTTACGTGTGATAGAAATGGAGAAGAGCCCCACTTTTCATCAGCAGCATCTTTAAAGGAGATTATTACACATTTTGGCCTTACCGACATTTGGAGAGAGAGAAATAAAGATGTTAAGCAATATACATGGGTTAAAGTGACTGATAATAGGATCAGTGCAGCTCGGTTAGACAGATTTTATGTTAAGAATACAATGTGTAGCAGAATAGAAGAAACAAATATAAGTCCAAGTGCTATTTCAGATCATCATTTAATTCATTTAAAATTGATTATAACACAAACAACCCCTCACTGCTCTTATTGGCGATTTAGCAATAAATTATTAGAGAATCATGATTTTAAGGACAAATTTAGGGTTTTTTGGAACCATTGGACGGAACAAAAAAGTAATTATGAAAATCTTCTTCAATGGTGGGAGGTGGGAAAAGTTCAAATTAAAGTTTTCTGCCAACAATATTCATCACATGCTTGGGTTAGTTTAAAAAGAAAAATGTCTAAATTAGAAGATGATATTTCTGCATTATATAGCTCTTTGATTAATAGGAATGACATGGGAGTCCAGGAAAACTTGCTATCAAAGAGACATGAATTAAGGGGTATTTTACATGAAAAAGTAAAATCAGTACTTGTGAAAGCAAGGTTTACTTCCATTAATGATATGGACGCACCCACAAAATATTTTTTTAATTTGGAAAAGAAGATTGTTCATAATAATTTCATGCATTGTTTACGGAGACCCGATGGAAGTATTACCTCAGATCCTTTAATAATGAGAAGAACTGCTGTTGATTTTTATTCTAAATTATTTGAAAAAGAAGATGTTGATCTGAATGCAACATGTGAACTGTTTAAAGACTTACCAATGTTGGAAAAGAATGAAAGACTTTCTCTGGACTCTAACATTATATTTGAAGAAGTCACTGATGCAGTAAGACAACTGTCAACTGGTCGAGCTCCAGGACTCGATGGACTTACCGCGGAGTTTTATAAATCGTTTTGGGGGATAATTGGTCAGGATTTCTTTAAAGTCCTTGAGGAAAGTTATAAACGGGAGGAATTGCCAAAAAGTTGTCAAAGGGCAGTCCTTTCTCTTCTTCCGAAGAAAGGAGATTTGAGTTTGCTTAAGAACTGGAGACCTGTTTCCGTTCTCAATTCCGACTATAAAATATTGTCTAAAACAATTGCAAACCGTCTTAAGACGGTGTTAGGATTTTTGGTTCACGAAGATCAATCCTATTGTATTCCTAAAAGATGTATTTATGATAATTTGTTTTTAATGAGAGATCTTTTAGATTATTTAAAAGTGTATAATGTTAGTGCTGGTCTGATATCTCTAGACCAAGAAAAAGCTTTCGATCGGGTGGATCATCAGTATTTGTTTCATGTATTAAAGTGTTTTGGGTTTGGAGATAAGTTAATATCATGGATAAAATTGATGTATGAAGGATCAGTGAGCATGATAAAAATAGGAGGTGGGTTAAGTGTACCAGTTAAAGTGCAAAAAGGAATCAGACAAGGCTGTCCAATGTCTGGCCAACTGTACAGTTTGGCGATTGAACCCTTATTGTGCATGCTTAGAAACAAGCTAAATGGTTTAACTATAAGTGGCAGTTTAAAAAAAGAGCCTATTATATTATCTGCATATGCTGATGATATTATGGTAATCATTCAACAACAGGAAGATGTACAGATTTTAAAGGGGGCTTTAGACATCTATCAAAGAGCATCATCTGCTAGGCTAAACTGGGACAAAACAGAAGCTGTGTGGCATGGTTCCATTGAAAAGGGTAATATGGTTTTGCCAATACTCCCGAATAACATTCAGTGGGGATCAGTTGGGTTGAAGTATCTTGGAGTGTATCTTGGTCAAGAAGAATATAAGAAGAAGAATTGGGAGGGGTTAGTGGATAAGGTTGATGCGAGGTTGTCTAGCTGGAAATGGTTGCTACCCCAGCTATCATATAGGGGAAGAGCACTGATTGCCAATAATCTCATTGCCTCAATGCTTTGGCATAAATTCACGGTTGTGGATCCACCAGTGATGATAATCCAGGAGATTCAAAAGAGAATTGTTAACTTTTTTTGGTCTGGTCAGCATTGGCTGAGGGCTGCTGTTCTCTATCTCCCTGTACAGGAGGGGGGACAGGGATTGATAGACATTCGAGCCAGAGTGGCGGTTTTTCGACTGCAGGCTATCCAGCGCTTGCTATATAACCAACAACATAGATGGATGGAGATAACGTGTGCTCTGTTACGCAAGGCTGGGCGAATGGGTCTAGATAAACAGCTTTTCATTTTGGCCCTGGAGAGAGCTTCTCTTGGTGGACTGAATCCTTATTACCTCAATATCTTGGACTAATGGAAATTATTTTCTGTTTCGAGAGAATGGTCAAAACCAGGTCCATGGCTGTTTAACGAATCTCTTTTTTTCAACCCTCTTTTTCCTGTTGAGATTCTGAACTCTGAGACAATGAGGTCTAATATGACTAATGCTGGAATATCCATGTTCAGAGATCTAAGAAGAGGTGATGGATGGATTGAACCTGAAGTACTTGCTGAAAAAGTGGGCTTCAAGTCTGTGCGTCTCGCTAAACGGGTGATAGATGACCTAGAAGCTGCACTTCCTTGTTCAACCAAAGACTTTCTCAGAGAGACCTGTATAGATGATGATACAGAGCTTGTTTCCTTTCCGGATTTTAACTTTTTGATGGAAAAGGACTTTCATGAGGAAGCTCCTGAAAAATTGCTATCTCTGAAGATTCCAGAAATGGGTTTGTTCAAAGATTTATCAAAGAGAACTTTGTACACAGCATGTGTCAAAATCATGAACTACCAAGACCTCAAAAATCAAACAGTCAGTAAATGGACTTTAGTGGTGGGGTCAGGCTCTTCCCCGAAAGGTAGCTGGCGGTCTCTGTACAAGAAACCCATTGAAAAGAGAGTGGGAGATCTTCAATGGAGAATTGTACATGGAGTTTTAGCCACAAACAGACACATAGCACGACTGAATCCTTTAGTTGGGGAGGGTTGTCCCTTTTGTAATACATCAGAAACTGTGATTCATACTTTTATGGAATGTTATCGCCTGAAAAACTTGATTGAGCTAGTGAAGGGTTGGAGTATACGTTTTTTGGGTTTGTTTAGTGTTTCTTTGTTTATTTATGGGCCAAAGTATTTAGTTGAAAACAGAAATAATGTTATTATTCTTAATTTTTTGTTTGGAATGGCAAAGTTGGCAATTTGGTGTACTAGAAAAAACAAAGTAGAAGAAAGTGGGTGCATTGATCCAATCTTATTGACAAAATGTTTTGTAAAAAAAAGGTTAACGATTGAATATGCTTTTTATAGCCTTACACACAATGTAGAGGGTTTTTTCCATATTTGGGGATGTTTGTGTGAACGTGATGAGAGTGGAAATTTTAATCTAAACATTTTCTAATGTGGTTATGAAGAAAACTGTATGAGACTTTGATATATATGACATTTAATTAATAAGAAAAAAAACAAAAAAAAAAACAATGGTTGTTTTAAATATATTAATGTAGTTTAAATCCCAAATGTAATCGGATTAATAAAGGGAGTTTCAAATGTCAAATGTCTCTCTCTCTCTCTCTCTCTCTCTCTCTCTCTCTCTCTCTCTCTCTCTCTCTCTCTCTCTCTCTCTCTCTCTCTCTCTCTCTCTCTCTCTCTCTCTCTCTCTCTCTCTCTCTCTCTCTGAGGATTGTGGGTAGCGACGAGAGTGTTTGGATCGGAGCACGTTTTGGGGTTTCTCCCTTGGTGTTTGGTTTTGTATTTCTCTTAATATTTAAACTGTTTTCTAAAGCAATTGTCAGTTTAATTTCGGAGCGCTGACTGCGGTCAGCGCAAAATCGCGCGTAGGTATGGAACTAGGCAGCGATTTTTTCATGTTTGACTCTCGACCACGGTTGCAAGTGCACGCCGGATGATTCCATGTCAATCGAGGATGTATTGATAGCGATCAGCGAACAGGTCGGTGGTTTAAATATTAAATCTGCCTCAAGAATGAACAGAGCGCTTGTTATATTTCTTAAAGAAGTTTCAATGGTTGATGAGCTGTTAGAGAAAGGACTTGTTGTAAACGACAACTTTCTATCGGTAATGCCTTTGTCAAATCCTTCTAGGAAAGTTGTCCTTTCAAACGTACCACCCTTCATAAAAGAAGGGACTATGAAAGAAATCCTTGAACGGTATGGAAAATTAACTGCCCGATTAAGATGATTCCTCTGGGTCTTAAAAATCCAAACTTTAAACATGTTATGTCTTTCCGACGTTTTACGTACATGATACCGAACTCGCAACATGAGCCACTTAATCTGGTGCTAAAAATAGCAGTAGAGGGTAAAGATTATACAATTTTTATCAGTTCAGATCATATGCTGTGTTTTTATGCGGCGAACATGGACATCAGAAACAGACATGCCCTAAACAAGAAATTGCTAATACTTCGGCAGATTTACAAGGGGGTTCAAAGAATAATGTTCATGAGAATAATATGGCCGTTCATGAGAATAATACTGCCGTTCATGAGAATAATACTGTCGTTCAGGAAGTGATAGATGATGTTTTTGAGAGGAATGTAGAAGAAAACAATGGAGTTGACCGGCCACTAGGTGGTGCCATATGCGCTGATACTGCAGGAGAGGAAAGTGAAAGTGTAGCAGTACAAAGAGTATCTTCTCAGTCTGAAGACAGAGAAGATGAAGAGTTATTGATGGAGGATGTAGAAACAAATGATAAAAATGATGATAAATCAGATGAAGAAATGAATGAAAATTGTAGTCAGTTGTCTGCAGCTGGCCCTAGTGCTGTCAGGTCTGATAGTGATTCAGATAATGAATGTGAGAGTGAAGGGAGTTTCTTTATGGGAGACATTGATTCTCAAACAGTCACATCACAAATGAGTGGCTGTGAAGCAAAAGTCTATTCTGTTAGAGAGATAAGTGCTTTCCTTGATGAAACTAAAGGTGTAAGGAATCCACAGCTTGACTTGTTTTTTCCAGATTCGAGAAGATTCTTAGCATCCTGTAGAGATGTGATGATGAACGCGACAGATGAGGAGTTTAGTAGACAAAAACGGTATCGTCTTAAAAAAATAATAACTAAAGTTAAAAAGACGATTTGAACAAAAGTAGCCGTTAGAGGGTTGGTAAAAGGCAGCTTTGTGTAGATGTCACCTGCTGCACTAAGATATTATGACATCCTTAAATATTGGATCCTTAAATGTAAATGGATGTCGCAATAAAGTAAAGAGAAGTGCGCTTTTCAAATTTTTGGCTTTTAAAAAGTCAAGTGTGGTATTCTTACAAGAAACACACACAGATATTTCTAACCAGGCAGAATGGCTAAATGAATGGAAAGGACATACTTTTCTTAGCCATGGTTCCAGTGTAAGTGCTGTAGTAGCTGTTCTTATATCAGGAAGTGTGCAAGGAAATACTTCCAATATGATAGAAATTATTCCTGGAAGAATGCAGCGGGTAGACATTTCTTTACAAGGTCTGCCTTTTTCTCTTATTAATGTGTATGCTCCAAATGTTGGGCATGAACGAGTCTTGTTTTTTGAGAAATTACAGGATGCTATGACTAATATTCCTCATGACAACTTGGTTATTTTGACTGGAGATTTTAATTGCACCCTTGACCATACACTTGATCGGAATCATGATGAACCGTATCCTAATTCTGCAGAAGCTCTAAAGAGAATAATAAATTGTTATTCATTTGTAGATGTGTGGAGAGAAGCTTTTCCCAAAAGTAGACAGTACACGTGGTTGAAAGTAAATTCCAATATAATATCAGGGGCTAGATTAGATAGAATATATGTTCAGAAATGTAGAAGAGGAAAATTCTTTGATAGTAAAATCAGTCCTACACCAATTTCTGACCATTCTGACCAGTCTCTGTTATAGTTTCAACATCATGTACTATCTTAAAACCTTATTGGCACTTTAATAATATCCTGTTGCAAGATCGCATGTTTGTGCATTTATTTGGTTTCTTTTGGAAAGCTTGGAGAGAGAGAGAGACCGAGTTCAAATCCCTAAGTCAGTGGTGGGACATTGGGAAAATCCAAATCCAGTCTTTCTGCCAGCAATATGTAAAAAACAACACAAAAGAAATTCAGAAGAAAATCGAACAGCTGGAGCAAGAAATTATGAGATTGAACAGCTCTATGAGTGAAAGCGGCGGAACAAGTGTGGATTTGCTCGAACAATATAATTTTCTCCTGAAAAATTTACATGAAGAAAGAGATCATGGAACAATAGTACAAAAAAGATTTACTCAACTTAACGACATGGACTCTTCAACATCCTTCTTTTTTGCTTTGGAGAAAAAGGTTTGAGAAAAGAAGTTGATTAATCATCTTAAGTTGTCTGATGGAAGAGAGACAACAGACGAAAAAGAAATTACTCAACACGTCTTATCTTTTTATGAAGAACTTTACAGTGCTGAATTTTGCGATCCTGAAGCAACAGATATTTTCTTTAATGAAATTCCAAAACTAAATGAAGATGAGAAGAATCAGCTAGAAAAACCACTTTCATTTGGAGAGTTGAGTGCGGCTGTTAAGCAGCAGTCTGCGGGACGATCTCCAGGACTGGATGGACTGACCGCTGAATTTTACAAGGCTTTTTGGTCATTGATTGGACAAGATTTGCATTCTGTGTTTCTTGAGTGTAAAAAATCAAGAATTCTTCCTCTCAGTTGCCGAAGAGCGGTAATAACGTTATTGCCAAAGAAAGGAGATTTAGGAGTTTTGAAGAACTGGCGCCCTATTTCTCTTTTAGGAATAGACTACAAAATACTTTCAAAGGCATTAACAAACCGCCTGAAAAAGGTTATGACTTACATCATTTATGAAGATCAGTCGTATTGCATTCCAGGCGTTCCATCTTTGATAATCTTTTTCTTGTGCGAGATTTATTGCACTTCACTGAGATCTATGGACTTGATGTGGGCCTCTTGTCTCTCGACCAGGAAAAGGCATTCGACAGAGTTGACCATGGATATCTTTTCAATGCCTTGTCAGCCTTTGGGATTGGAGAACAGTTCATTACATGGATTAAGATGCTTTATACAGACGTTTTTAGTATGTTAAAGCTAAATGGAAGATTAACGAGGACATTTCCTGTGCATAGAGGCATAAGACAAGGATGCAGCCTCTCAGGACTCTTATACACAATATCTATAGAACCTTTGCTAAGAGTTCTAAGAGAGAAGCTACATGGTATTTCAGTCCTTAATCCCAATATTTCTGAAATTACTACAGTAAGACTAATTGCCTACGCTGATGATGTTACGGTCATTATAAGATCTCAAGAAGACATCTTACAACTGAGCAAGTGTCTGGACTTGTTCCAAAAAGCATCGTCAGCTAAGGTTAATTGGAATAAAACTGAAGCATTACTTCGAGGCCAGTGGCGGGAAGAAGTTCCACCTCTCCTTCCACAACAATGCCACTGGAATACAGAGGGATTGAAAATCCTTGGAGTTTTTTTCGGTTCCCAACAATATACTGTATGGCAAAGAACTGGGATGGAGTAGTCGACAAGGTATTGGGAAGGTTGAAGAGATGGAGTTGGATTCAGCCACAACTATCATATAGAGGCAGAGTTTTAGTTATAAACAACCTTGCTGCTTCAATGTTGTGGCATCGGCTGACTGTTTTAGATCCTCCAGCTGGACTTTTGCAGCTACTCCAGAAACATTTTGTCAACTTTTTCTGGGGAGGACATCATTGGCTTCATCCAGGCATATTAAATCTTCCTGTGTTTGAGGATGGTCAAGGGCTCATTGATCTAACTTCTAAATGGAATGCTATGAGATTACAATCCGCTCAAAAACTGCTGTATAACACTGAGCCACAACCATGGATTATGTATGGTCTAGCAGTATTACGAGCTATTAGTAAAATGGGACTTGACAGACAACTGTTTTTAATGTCTAACAACGAAATTAAAGGTTTGGCCATTAAGGGGTTTTATCAGTCTGTATTAAGAGCATGGGGTATATTTAAGGTTTAAGCAATCATTTTGGTCTTGAAGAACCACTTTTTCATAACCCATGGCTATGTCATCCGTCTAACTTGCCAAGTATTGGGATTAATACCTTCCTTTCCTCTGGCATTTTAAAAGTAGCAGATTTAGTGGATATAGAGAGAAAAAAATTGTTTTCTGCACAAGAAATAACAGAACAAATGGGTAAAAAGTCAGAAAGGATAGTGGAAAATATTTTAAATAAGTTAAAATTATCGTTTCCTACATCATTTAACAGGTTTCTTGAAGATTTTTTTGCTAGTGGATTTAGTCCAAGCTTTTTTCCTGATTTGTTTGTTACACCGTATAATTTGCCGGAGAATGAGGATATGAGACCAATTCTTTCCTTAAAAGACCTCCATTATGTGTCCTTTCTGGAAAGTAACAAGCGACACTTGTATATAGCTCAGTGTTTCCCCTACCATTATATAAGGGGGGCGCCCCGCCCTCCTTACGGCTCGACCGCCCCCCTTGAAGGTCAAGTAAATTTGATTTTCTTTGAAGCGCCAGAGAACAATTTGTTATTTTATTAAACAAACTAAACAGCCCTCAAGTAATATGTTATTTATCTTATTTCCACGATGGCATGTCTTTTCTGTCTGTGTTTGCACGTTTACAATTATCCAATTGAGTGCGCACATTTATATTTTACTGTTCGGCTTAATTTACTGCGCACGCTCTCTCTCATGTTGTGTGCAGCGCCAGCGCGCGCCTCTCTCTCCCATAACTGAAAAGGTGACGGGTGTTTTCAAAGTCCGTTCCTCCGTATACTCTCTTTTTTTGCGTAAACATTAACAGTCACGGATGTTACTGACAGAGAAGACGACTGAGTTTATCATGACTTTCCCACACACGCGCGCATTCTCTCCCTCTATCATGCTATTGCCACGAAAACACGCGCTTTAAACACGTCTTCGCGCAAGTTGAAAATATGCAGCTCAAGCGAAACAACTCAGAGCAGCTTCAAGAACGCGCACGCAGGATCATTTCACATTGTAGAGGTGTGTGTGTGTGTGTGTGAGAGAGAGAGAGAAAGAGAGAGAGAGAGGTAAGAATGGTGCCCACATTGAGAAAACTTAATAGAAGACTAAAGTATATGTCACTCATCTAATTACAGTATGTTAACTGGATAACACTGAATATAACTCATTGTATAGTTTAATAAAATAATGTATTTTGATTACACAAATCAAACCTAACTATATGATTTTATATGATAACTATTGTTTTACTAGCTGCTGACCAGCATAGGGAATCTCTGTGGCTAATTTCTAAGACGTGTTGCTGATGCAGTACTGTGTGTTGTACCTTTTCTTGATAATTAAGTCTTTTAGGGTAGCATCTTATGCCTAGAATTACTTCCTTCAAAGTTTGATCAATTGTGCATAATGACGTGCAACAAATGGATATACTGTAGGGTGTCAAACTCATAGTGAAGCCCACAAACCCCCATGCGAGTTGTGCAATGTGCATGTTAATGTTAAACAATAATAATAATAAAAATGGCATATCATTTTTGGCTTCAAAAAAGTAAATAAATGTAAAAATCGAGAATCTGATCGAATCGTGACCTTAGAATCGAAAATGTAATCGAATCGAGGATTTGGAGAATCGTGACACCCCTATTTATGATGGTATAAAACATTATGGAAAAGGAAGGGCATTTTCCATCCAATGAGCTGTCATTGATGACAGATTACCTAATTCGAAGTTTAAATCCATTGTCATAAGGTGGCAGAAGCAGCATTAAAGTGCAATAGTAGTGACACGATCACACACCATGAGTCAAATGTAAACAAAGTACAAACTAGATATGAAATGGTATAAAAATTTTACATCACTATGACACTACCACAGATTTTCAATAATTTTCACAGATCCCAGTAACTTAAGTCATTATTTAACAATAAAATTTTTTATTTTAAAATGATTTTACATGTACATGCACTTTTGTGTGCATAAACATCAAATAAATAACATAAACATTAATCATGGCACATTAGGGGTCGTAAGATAAATGTTAATCCAGTTCAGATAAAACACAAGTTAATAATCAGATTTTCATATAATCACAGGAGAAATCAGCAAGTCATCTGTTTGTGTCTATGGTCTGAGAAATTGGGTGTACTTTAGGACCCAGTCACGGACAATGAACTTGCGCCTTGCGACACTCACTAAAGAAACAAACAGGTTAAATGGAACTTTAAACTCATTATGTCACATAATTTAATGGAAAATGAATAGAAAAAATTAATCTGTCTAATAAAATATTAAGTAAACATTAGGGGTGAAACGGTACATGTATTCGTATCGACCAAATCAGAGAATACACAGTATGAAAATAAAAAACTTGTGTGCAAAATAATTAATGTAATGCGGAACTACTGTTAGATACGTGGGTTCTTTAGGGACAGCTAATCGGTAGCCCCGCTTTAGCTCTGAAGCTATGATTGGCAACGATGCAGCCGAGCTCCACCTAAGTATGCGCTCTATCAGAGCCTGTCTACATTCTCTGGCACTCTGCAGTTTTATGTTAGGTCGATGGTCCAGTAGGGATGTCAGGGCTCAATGAAAATAATTTTTTATACTGGACCGTTCGGGCCAATGGTTCAGGTTTTCACTTGCCCTGCCAAAATTTTCACTGGCCCCAAGAAAAAAATTCACATATTTAAGAATAATAATTCAAAAGTCAAATATAATTGTATACATATCCAACAGACATGTTACCACAAAAATGGCTCCCAACTTTTCTGCTTTACTTGTAAACTGACAAAAAAATATTGCATAGTTTTTTTGTCGTGTTTTACCCAAGTAAATGTCTGCTTTCAAGATGTTAAATAATACACTGATGAAAATATATTTTAGTGACTGAGGGTGAAGCACTGGCCCAATCAGGCAAGTGACAATACTTTTTACTTGCCCGAACGTCTCTCACGCTTGCCCCGGGCCACCGGGCAGTCCTTTATGTTGAGCCCTGGATGTAACGATTAATTGTGTGTCCCATTAAAAATGCCTGTCCAACAAAAAACGAATCTGAGTCGCACTCGCAAGGCTGCGATTATGTGTTTCATGCACAGCTTGAGCATATACTACGGCATTTGATCAGTAGGAAGTCCTTATCAATCTAAAATAATTATGAGTCGGAGTCGTTTATAACATGCATTTAAAAAAGCAACACTCGTTAAACAAAATTATTCATAATATTCTTTATTATCATAAAAATACCTATAATAGGAGATAGTATGTTAAATGCATTTCAGTTCATATTCATGACATCTCAAAATAACACCGATAAGGACACCTATGATTTTAAGATTATCTTAAGTACTAAAAAATATTTGCCTTCTGCATTGTTGTTTTGCTTTTCCTTACATTGTACCGATATTGTACCAAACTGTGACGCCTGAACCGATGTACGAACCGAGCCGTGACTTCTGTGTACCCATCCACCCTAGTAAACAAACATCAGTACATCTAGAATGTGAACATTTGTGAAAATTTCTTGGATTTAAATTTAGTCAGTAAGTTGCTGTCATCACAGTGGTACAGTGTTTTCCCTATATAGCACAACTCTAACGCTTTAGTTTAACAATAACTAAAGTAATTTGCACAGCGTTGCTCAGTTGAGTTTTTTTAGTTTACTTTTTACCTGCAGCATCACCCGCTACTAGTGAATGGTATGATATGGAACACCCCTAATGTGCATTAAGCTTCACGTCAAAATATGGGCCTGCTTCAGATGTTTTTTTATGATAAAAGCGACGTTTGCTCTAACGTTTGCCAGATACTCGTTTAATCTCATGTGTATTTAGAGTTTACTGTTAAGTTAGTGTCCTGCAAGTATTTTGTGAACTTGAGCATCTCTTTTATTATAAACCTTTTCAACACGTATGCAGCAGGCACATATTTTGACAAGACACATAATGCTCATGGGTTACATGACACAATGAACACATTTTGAAATGATGAGCAACACACGACACCCCGAACACGTTTTGAATTTGCGCCTCTCAGAAAAGAAGTCACCGGCCACCATTGGTTGTATTTGTAAACAATGACTTCATATCCACGGTCCGTATTTTGTTGTTTTCACTTTTGTGGCAGTTACTTATGACCAAACAACATTGCATTAGTAATAAATAACAGCTGAAATGTTATGTGTAACCATTAATTAACAAACATTAAAATATAGTTTTCTGTCATCATTTAATCAGACATGTTTGAGATGACAGGATAACTAAATGTTGACAGAATTTTCATTAAGTCAACTATCACTTTAAGCATATGAGCGACAGAAGCATACAATACCATCCCAAAATAATAAACACACAATTAAAAACATTTAAAAAAATGTCATACATTGTTCTGCACTTGCAGGGGTGGTATGGGTCCATGTGTAGTGTAGTGCTTAATTTTTAAATCGTGATGCCACAGTTGGATTACGGGACTCGTCAAAGAATGTTAATCGTGCATCTTCATATACAAGCATCAGTCAATAAGTTTGATTTGAATAAATGTGTTTGGAAATCGAGCTGAGCGCTTCCGAGCTAAACAGTGCCCCACATTTCCCCTTAATGTAAATCTGTGGTAAAAAATGAAAATGCAGCGAGCCCTAAATGAGAGCCAAATAGTAGGGGTGTGCAAATATATTTTTTCATATATTCATATATTTTTTTGTAATGCCGTGTTACTATTGTCCTGAAATTAGTTTATCTCAGTATTCCTACATGACGCTGCATCAAATTCACACTGACGCCTGCACACTCTTGTCACAGTGTTTCCCACACATTGACTTTACTTTAGCGCGCTGCCTAGGTATATTAACAAGTGCCCAAGTATATCTGCAGGGAACTACACTAACCTTTTCCACTGGTGGCACTTGCGCTACTAACTTTTTCAGTTACTGGTGCAAAACATGATTTGGTCGCACAAATTAGTTATATTATATTATGGATAATAATGAACAATCATGAAACATGCCATCTTTTAAACCACATGTCGCCTTGTTTTTTTAACGTTGCAGTGTTTGCTACAGATCTGAAATTTACTTGTGTTGGTAGCCCGTGAAAAGGGCAGTCATTACCCGCTGACAAAAAATTATGTGTGACACAACACAATACTTTGATTTATTGAACATTAATATTAATTTCACATTATAGTTTGTTAATCTAACCACCTCAAACTTTCTTTGAACAAAGCTGACACTGTTTGTCAAAGCACCACAAAAACACGTACTGTTTTTGCACTGATATATAAAGCTAGTAATTAGATGACCCCTTTATATTCAAACTCAATATATACAATACTATGTATACTATATTAATAGACAGTGCAGGTCTATTATAAATGTGACGTTATGATGGTTATAATTTCTATTAGATAGGCACTTTAACTGGTTCTGCTCTATCTTTCTATTTCTTTCTTACCGATTCAAAAAGCTTAATCCACTCATTATTTCAGATTTAAAAGTCTACTGGCGGTCCTGGTGACAAGTGACTTTACTTACAGCTTTGCGCTTTTTATATCTTGAGTCAGCTTGAGCTTTGCTTGTTCAGTGCAATGAATTAGAACATTAGCATTGTTTTTTTCTACCATATCTGTGCAAACTTTTTAGAAAAGATATGGTTTATTAATAAGATTATAAAATGGGAGAAAGACAATGCAGCGCGTGGTCATAACAAGAGCCAGTTGTGATCGGCATAGAAACCGGATGCATGCTGAAACTGCCCTCGAGCTTAAGCGCGGTAGCGCTCGCGGCTGTTCTCCGATCGACTCGGGTTTTTACACAAAATATTAATCACTTGGGACCCGAAGTAATTAAACTAGGACCCCGACGCAACTGACCATTTAAAATATAAACCCGGAACTGCACTGGTCTCGGGTATTCTGTGAAGACCTCTAATTGTAAAACTCTGCTCAAGTTCACATGGAAGGATACAATGTGATACTGAGCTTGCTTTGCGTCGCACCGACCCAATTCATTGAGAAACAGAAAGCTTGTGAACACTCACCGTGTTGAAGGCTCAGAGCACGTAATAAAACGTATTCTTAAAATACACATTTCTGTTTTAATAAATGCTCATAGTAAATCATAGCATATTGCCTAAAACATAAGGTAGGTACAAACATAATCAGTGATACGTTTGCAACCCATTAAAATTTAGGGTCGCAATGGTATTTCAAAAGGTCGCAGTGTAGTTCCCTGATCTGGCATCAAATTTAGTCTTTTTTTGTTTTTCCGTGATGATGACACTCTTTAATAATGACATTTCGTTTGCGACATGATGAGTTCGGTGTGCGTTCACGTGCTCTCTGTTTCTCAATTAATTGGGATGCAACGCGAACAAGCTCGTGTCACATTGTATCCTTCATGTTTCTGAACTTGAGCAGAGTTTTAACATTAGAGGACTTCATGTAGCACCCGCGGCCCGTATGGTTCCGAGTTTGTATTTGAAATTGTCAGTCATATTACTTCGGGTCCCAAAGTCTGATTAATATTGTGTGTAAAACCCGACTATGACTAAAAATACTTAATTTATTAAAGTTACTCCTCGCGAACAAAGATGTACAAAGGAATCGAACAGCAGAGGATTCACAGGAATTCCCATGTAGATGCACATTGCCTGGGGTATTTATTTTCAAGCACGTAAAATGCCTTTAAACCATAGACTGTAAAAAAATATGAAAGTAGTGTCTGTGACGTCACCCATTGGTTTGTGAAGAGCATTTTTAAAGCTTAAAGTAGGCTGTGCGTGCCGTCGCCATCTTGGTCGAATTGCAGTTCAAGTCACTTCCGTATTGGCTCCATCAGAGAGACTGATTGAGTAAAAAGATTGAGGGATCTGCTGCATGTTTCCCATGGCCAGGACGAAAGGAAAGGGTTTTGAGGAGTCTGTCCAGAGAAGAAATTCCACCACATTTGTTGCAATCTATAAAAGAGGAAAAAACTTTTAGTGGTCTGAAGTGAATGATCAGATTTAAGTATTAAAAAAACCATGTGGGCCAAGTGAATTATACATTTTATAAAAAATTATAAGGCTTCCTTTTGAATCCCTGGCCGCATTGCCAACACGTGTGAGATTTTTTTCCCAAAATACAATGGCCTGTCGTCGGTTTGCATAAGACTTTGGTGTTACATTCCTTTAACTGTTGTGCCAACAACAAAGGCTGCAAACCACACAGACTAACAAATAGGATGATCTGACTTTAAAGAAGTACTGCAGAACTAAAATGCAGCAGATAATTAAGACATTCCCAATACATTTTAAATAGGAATGATTCAATCTTATAGACCCCTTGCACGTGACGTCACGCACTACTCGCGCAAATTATGGAACCATGACGGACGGCGGAAGTGCCATGTGGTAGACGGACGGCAAGCCGAACAAGTACGTGTTTGTGTTCGTTAGGGTCATAAAATGGTTATTTCGTGTTGCTATGATGCACCTACCATTACAGAAAAGTTGCATAAATACATTATTTTTACATGAATGTTATTGTTTAATGCTGCAGTGACACCATAAATCATAGCTGCCAACTCTCACGCATTCACCGTGAGACCCACGCAATTGACCCCATTCTCACGCTCTCACGCCACACATCCATTTTCACGATGTAAGTAGCTAAACCAGTGCTCGCAGTACTGACACTTTTATATTTTAGCGTACCTTCACTGTCTTTTGCGTGCCACCACTGCTCAAGTTGCTGGTACTTTGCTGCAAAGAGTCAAAGAGCATTTCACTTTATGTGGCGCTGCGCAGGAAGTTCGGCAGCGAGGACATCAGAGTACCGCGAGAGCAAGTCGAAATGTTACAAAAGGGTCCGCCTTTACCTTTGCTCTCGCGTTACTCTGATGTCATACGCCGATCAGTCAGCTCCGCACCAGTCGAACACACAAAGCGTCAAGGTCTGGATGAAAAGCAGAGACCTGCCCGGATTCCACGCACGCAGATACCCTCAGAAAACAGCAATTTTAATCAACCATCACTCGCGTGTGCATGTTTGCAAGCAGTATAAGCCTGCGTGATGTTTGCGGTGACAGGTTTTAATAAAAGAGAAAAAAGTCAGTTGATATTTGACATCTATAAACAATAATATATACGAAATATAATTATATGGTCTTGACATACACATTATCTGTTGCTTTAGTTTAATATAAACTACTCATTTGGTTTATTTGATTGTGACAGTCCCTCTGTCACCAATCACAAATCATCACTTTACGCTTCTCTTTCTCAGTGGATAAACTGAATCAAAGCTGCTGTTATCTGCAGTTATACATTTTACGGAGACCAGTAGCCTATTCATTAGATTTTAAGAACTTTTTTGGCACTTTTATCAGAAGAAAAGCATAATAGAAGTGTATAAAATAATAGTAAAGACTCTAATCTCAGGCATTTAAACTCAGTAAAAGCTTTTATTTCAATTTAATTTCTAAAATATGATTCGATTTGTATTGTGAACCATTTTAATGCAGTCTTTTCCAACTATTTAACACAGAAATAGCTAAAATCCACACTATTATCAATTGGCAAATGGTTAGGACTTATGTAAAAAATTATTACCACAAACCCCCACCCCCCCAAAAAAAATCTCACTCCAAGCTGAACTCAGAAGTTGGCAGCTCTGCAGACTTTTAAAAGCCTTAAGATCAGCACCAGTGTATGGGGATATCACGTTTACCACATAGTGGTACAAATCATGCGGGCTGAAGTCGGGCAGACTCGGCGATTTAATGAGGTCCGTGAAAATTGAAGGAGGAAGAAGGTAAGGGTCGGTATCCAGTCCCGCTATCTCTAACTTCTCTAAATAGCGCTTTTTGTGAGGACCTACCAAATACCCTACCTCGACCGATAACGGCACAACAACTTTCTTAATATAAGAAGCCATGTATTTTAGTGTAATATATATTTAAACTGTTTAAAACTAATCAAAAATCCCGCTCGTCTATTACTAATCAACCTAGTGCGTCAGTGATTTTGCCGTCCAGCATGGCGTCGTCACGTGGTCTAGGTCACGTGTTTGCAAAGGGTCTATACTTACTGGCTATATGAAGGCCTTGCTAGCCTCATCAATGGATGGACGTAAAAACTCTGCACACTCTAAAAAAAAAAAGAATGGGAAAACAACATCACATCTAATCTCTGCAAAAAACATAACATCTCTGATACAGTAGTCAGCCACAGATCAGAGGGTTGGTCAATATAAATTTGAAATCACAGGAGACAACCCAAAAATATTATGAAATGAATATAAAATAGTAACCAAATACGACTCAATAACACATATAAATTCATATGACCGATAGTCACTTCCACGTAGCCTCCGTCTTGGTGACAAATACGTTTATGTTTTCAAGTTCATGTCCAAACACTTAAATTATTGTTTCATTTTAAAAGAGAGGACGAAGCAATATACATATAAGACACCGGTTCTTGGAAACGCTGTTTCGTTTTCATTTATCGACGAGTTACCTGCCGCACCGACGGTGAATTGAATGTGCTGCTTGTCCCTGCCATCAGTGACAGCGTAGACGCGGGCTCCGCGATTCTCCGCCGCCGGGGAAGTTAACATGTGCTCGCGGTCTGTGTTTCCATATCGTATGACAAGAAAGCAACTCGTTTGTCACTAAATTTAATTTAATAGTGTCGCTATCGCTAAGCTGGGAAAACTATGGGCGTGTGTGACACAAAAAGCAGTAGTGGGGTTGCGGAGGTCGACTCGGTTCCAGTTTTGACTCGCTTTGTTAAAGGCTTACAGAAATTGTCATGAGTTAATAAATCAACCGTGTGATGGGGATTTTGTAACATCGATTTTATTAATTTTATTAATATGCCATATTAAACATCTTAGAACGATTATTCAAGTCAATTTGTGTAAATGGCGATCTGAGGTAACAGTCGTCATTCCTCTAAATTACACCCGTCGTCTTAGTCTGTATAAATTAACACGTTGCTGTCTCGCAAAATGTTATAATCTTGTTTATATTCATGAAATGTTCACAAAAACATATAAACTTACCTTGAAACAACTGCTTCCAGTGACTCTGTCCTTTCACGACGACCATTGCTGAGCACATTCAAACATCAAGGGCGCGAACCACGTGAGCCTCTTCAAACAACCCAGCATAATAACCCAGCAATTTTAACCCAACAACCAGAAAACTGAAACTACCCAAAAAGTGTTTAAGATGTTAAACAATAACCCAGCAAAACAACCCAACAGACTCAACCCAGCATTTTGGGTTAAAAAATAACCCAGCCATTTTTAGAGTGTGGGTGCAGTTTCAGCGTGCAGACGGTTTCTATGGCGATAACAACTGGCTCTTGTTTTGAAAGTCATTACCACATGCAGGATTTTCTAAATAAATACCTTCCGGTAGCGCCGCCATCTTAGTCGCGTCCGCATTCAGGAGAGAGTATTAGCGTAGTGTACGCACTTTTCTTAGTGACGTATGACAAATTCGGAGGGCGGGGGCACAGAGCAGCAGCAGAGTAGCCTCCGTAGGCTGCGTAAGCTCTCATCCTGAATGCGGACGCGACTAAGAGGGCGGCGCTACCGGAAGGTATTTATTTTCGTTAATAAAGTTTTAAATATGGATATTTCTACAACAACACCGCATGGATTACCCTCAGAAGACCTTTGTTTATCATCCTGGAGCCGTTTGGATTTAATTTGTGAAGGATGGACGCACTTTTTTTGGACTTGAAGGTCGTGGACTATGGGTGGACCCCGTAACATTACATTTAATCAACTGAAAGATCTAAAACATTTTATAAAATATCCGTAATGTGTTTGTCTGAAAAACGATGAACATATGCAAATCGGACAGCTTGGGGGTGAGTAAATCATGGGTTTAATATCATTTTTGGCCGAACTATCCCTTTCAAAAGTCTTAAATCACTTTTAACAGAAACCATGATCAAGCTTATAAAATACAATCTGTATAAACAAGTTGACCGTAAAATTCATGGACATTTCTTGACAGTATTTACTGCTGTTGTTATTAAATATTTAAAGTGGTTGTCGAGGGGTTTTGTGTTTATATTTTCAGTTAATCTTCTACACCCCTGATCCACTTTTATTATATTCATTCAAAGTAAATCTATTTATGCCTTACTAGCATGTTTTTCTTCCACCTAAATAAATTATATGATCTATACTGATATACCTGGTATATACCAGCTAATAAACGTTGTCTTAGTTTGGGTGGTCACTGCATTTGAAATTCAATCTGCATCTAATTTAGCTAAAACAAGTAAATTTGCTCGAATTAAAGTCATCTTAGAATGCAAAAGTCAAGTTTAATCATATAAAATTTATTTTACCAGCAACAAAATTGTGGCCAGTGAAAATAGTGAGTGGCTAATAACTTTGGAAAACAACTAGCCACTTTGGCTGGTGAGCAAAAAAGTTAATGTCAAGCCCTGATTATGGGGCATACTCACCAAACGCAAGTTCAACGATTTGCGCGAGTAGATGGGCATAATACATTTTTTAATTGTTCCACCCTAAGATTTGTACTGGCTCCTTTGTGCCACCCCATGAAAACAATCCTGGGGCGCCACTGACACACACACACTCACTCCGTTAAAAAGAGCTAATCCGTAGAGACGTGGCTCTGCGCTGCGTGAGACAAACACGCAATATAGCCAAAGTCACCTCAAATATATCCGCTGTTCAATTTAAATATTTAACAATTTCCTACCTATCCCTTGCTGCCACTGGAAAAAAATAATAATAAATTCCCTACCGACCCATGACCTAAAGTGACAACTAGTGTTGTTTTTGGCGGCCTGTTTTAATTTTAGTTTTAGTCTAGTCTTTGTGTCAAGCTGACATTTTAGTTTTTATTAGTTTTAGTCAGTTCATACTCTTTTTAGTCTAGTCAAGTTTTAGTCGACTAAAAGTCTGGGCATTTTAGTCTTATTTTAGTCAGAATTATCCTTGACTATTTTTGTCTAGTTTTAGTCGACGAAAACTGGTGACATTTTTAGTCTAGTTTTAGTCAATGAAAATTGTATTTTAGTCTCTTTTTAGTAATGCAATTCTATTTAACCCAGTCAATATAGTATAAGTACCTAGCAGTAGTATAGATAAAACCAAAATTTTCATAGATATAAGAATACATCCATTTCAGACATGGAAGATGCTCTGATTGGAATTTACTTGATTTGAAGATATATATATATATATTTTACTTAATTTTATTTAACCTTGACTGTAGGTAAAGAGTCTACATTAAAGTCTACATAATCAAAACAGAGTAGTCTAAGCAGAAACACACACACAGGGCCACTGCTGGTCAGATGGGTGCCATAAGCTGACTTTTACGGTGGTGCCACCTTTAGTTAAAAAACAACAACAAAATCACAACTATAGTAGGCTATGTGTGAGAATAGCACTTTATTAAAATGTTATAGCACTTTATTAAAATGCTATTGTTATCATTTATAATTGTATTTTGACAGCAACACAAACTACAATTATACAAATATGCAATATAGTATATCTGTATTTGTTTTGCAAATAGCACTATAATGTGACAAAGCTAATTTTACGTGTCAGTATAAATCCAAGCAATTTTGGAGAATTACTAAATATCTTTCTTGTAAGTAAATTAAAAGCCAGCTTTGAGAAACATCAGATGACTATTAACAAAAGCAAAAGTTTGTATGTATGGTTATGTTCTTAATAATACAGCTGTTTGATTGATTTAACACTCAAGCATTTAGTTAAGCAAGTTTAGTTAATTCAAATAATAAATAAGGACACAGAGCCTTGTTGTTAGCACATAAGTTATAAAGCAACGTCTTTAGCATATATATATTTACCATGCTTCAAAACACAACGCAGCACATGTCATTTAAACGATTGAAGATGCAAACTGGTACATTGTTATATTATTTAAATCACACAGATGAGTTCGCGGTGCCAGCAGTCAACGCTATACATATTAACAGGCTTGTGAACTCACCTGAAAACGATGCAGGGGTTTCCTTTTGGACTTTTAGTTTCCATTTGAAGACTTAATGCAGCGGTGTACTCGCGGGCGCAGCTGTCCATCAAAAGTGACGTGTCGCGTGTTACTGCGCAAACGGATTGCGTATGATATCAAAGCATCGCGAGAACAGACTGCTCTGCATGCTTTCTAATCGCTCTCGCGGTACGTTTACGTATTTTTGCGGATCGATTTGCAGAGCGCCATTTAACACACATGATAATTTGCAGTCAGGTGGCGGGGTGCCAGGAGATGGCTAGACGAAATAACGTTATAACATTTCGTCTCGTCTCGTTTTGGTCAACGAAATTGAAGACACATTTTAGCATAGTTTTTATTTAGTAAACCACTTTTAGTCTCGTTTTTATTCGTCAACAATATTGTATTATACATTTTATTATAGTTTTTGTCACATGACCAGCATTTACGTTGCGTCTCGTCTCTTTTTCGTCACGTGATAAAGGTTCGTTGACGAGGATATTTCGTCATACTTTTCGTTGACGAAAGCAACACTAGTGACAACCAACCAGAACCAAACTTCTTTTTTTTATGCCTTACATTAACTGTGATCATCACTTTCTAAATTACGAATCATTCTCGACTATATTATTAATCAAACGTAGACTTAAACTGAAAAGAGCAAACGTTGTCGACCACAGGATGCAATTATTTGCGGGCTGCAGCAACGCAAATATACTGGTTCATTTGGCGGAACAAAGTATTAAGTGGGAGGAGTTGGATCTAGATCCAACCCCGCCCCCTGGATCTCATGTTCTGCAGTGAAGACCATCTCAAATTTTCACTGGCCCCACCAAAAATATTTTTGTGTCACATATTAAAAATAATAATTCAAAAGTCAAAGATAATTGTACACATTTTATTCATCATTAGCCTGTCAGGGCTATGGTCTAAGACAGTGGTTCCCAAACTTTTTCAGTGTGCGGCCCCCTTTGTGTACGGTGCATTCCTTCGCGGCCCCTCAAAGAAAATTTGTGACAAAAAACTGTTCTAAAACTCAACATTTTAATAAAAAAACATAAAATTATACAAAAAAGTAGTGCTTTTGGTTAGTAGCCTTATTTTTTAGGTTTAATTACACAGAATTCATGATAAATTAATGTATTTCATAAAATGTCATAAAACTAGGGCCCCCCTGGCACCATCTCGCGGCCCCCCTGGGGGCCCCGGCCCCCAGTTTTAAAACCACTGGTCTAAGATATGTCAGCATAAAAACTGCACAAAAGATAATTCATAAATAAAAATCTTGTTGCAAGAACATTAATTAACCCATATTACTAAAACAGTGTTATTACATTTTATACAGTGTTGGTTTTGTTTCTGCCAGCACGCTAATAAAGTGGATTGCCTTAATCTCAGTTAGCATCTCTTTCCAAAGAACCTCAAAGATAGTGTCTGTGAATCTAGAATTATAAATATTTAGAAAATGTTATAATAGGTCAAAATCATTGTGTGATGGAAACAAACAGAAGTATGGAAAATATATACTGCATATATTTCCATGCAGTTCTATCCATTTTAACAAATAGTGGAGCATTTAGCGGACTTCTTTAACGCCAGTCAGTGCCCGCATTTTTTATGATTTTCACAAAAGTTTAATGCTGATCCCTCTGCTTTCAAACAAAATACAGTTTCATCCCATCTTCATTTTTATTCATCACCTCTCAAATATGGGTTGGTTTAAGGACGTTTGTTAAAGATCAGATAATATCAGTTAATGCTCTAGTGTTTTGTAAGTTGGGTAAGCCCGCCACCTAGTGGGTAATAGCGGAAATATAGATTGCCTTAAACTCATCATTGGTGGGGAAAGCATTAACTGTTAGTAAAAACGTTAAACCAAATATTTCTTACCTCCGACATGCAATATCTGTGTGTTTTTATTTTTTTAAGCAAGTCATTACACCATTTGAATGACACAATGGCTGTTCATTCTTGATGACGTGATATGCTGTGTTGATATGTCTCTCAATGCGCTGGAAATTCTCCTCATTCATAAGTCTCGCCATTAAGTTCAGTGTACCAGATGAAGCGTTATCAGACTTTTCTCATGGGCTTCGACGTTTTGTTTGCGGTAGTTGCTGGTCCTAATGAAAAAGGATTCAGACTTGTCTGCTAGGGCTGTCAAATTTTAATTCGAATTTCGAATATTCGTTGAATGTAAAAAAAATATGCATGAGATGAATTAGTGTCGTCTGCTTCTAAATGCAGTTTTAAAGTTTAAAATAACTGATCAACACGAAAGTGCCGTCATACAGCTGCTTGTTTAGCAACATTAAAACCATATGTGCATCTACAGAGTCCACACCGCATATGAGAGAGTTGCAATGTAACGCCGCGGTGGCTTTATTTTAACTGACTGGAAACTTGACTTTCACCTGGACATTTGATATGCAAGTTGTAAATAACCATTCAGTATATTTTGTAGGAAATGTGTTTGTCTCTTATTTTGAAATTCTAAAGTGCAATGTTTTAACTTCCGGTGTTAAGCTTCACGCTTTGTGTTTAGGTTTGAGTGGAGCGCGCGCTCGGGTTAGTGCAGTTTTAGTTTAACGATAGCGTTCATCGACACTGGATGATAAATTATACAAGTATTATGCTTGCAGCCCCTCAGAAGAGGCAAAAGGTATGTTCGATAGTTTGACAAATGCATATTTCGTCTGTTAATGTGTTCTTTTGCACACATGTAAAGCTAGCGGATTTTGAACCGTGTTAGCTAATAAATCGTATGTTTATGTAAATTGCAGCTCTTACGTTGGTGATGTGATGAACGGAAAAGGTTTAACAAAGGATTAAAGCATCTTAAAAACCATCAGTAAAGGTTTCTTCTCAGTCTTGGGGGGCATGCTACACAAGTTTTTCATCCACATTATCTGCGTGAAATATAAACATGATGATCATCTGCCATCTCGACTGTTTCAGCACGTCCTCTATGTTAATTACGGAGAGTCTGCTTTATTAACGGCTTCGCTCTGCGCGTAAGTTAAACATTTCTGTTCTGTACTTTATTACTCCCATATATTTCTACATATTTTCAACCAAGGAACACACAAAATATAATATAAGTTGTTTTGAATAGCGTTTAAGCTCGACAGAATTTAAATGACTAATGATCTTTCCCACTTATTTTGGCTTAAATAAAGATTCATTCGTTTTCATACTTTATTAGAAACACGTTAATTTATCTACTTCTACTTATATAAAATGCCCTATATTAATATGCATTGTCTATGTATGGCATTCGTTTTGTACATTTACAGGTGCACAACTATACTGGTTAATTTTGATGTCATTAGTAGTGTTTATAACATTCGTTTTAACAAAAAATATGCTGTGCATGATTTGTTTATATTATTAGGGCTTTGTCCTGCGCCCTCTTGTGGGCTTTTAGGAGTATTTTCTCCAAGATAAAGTAGGTTTTTATAATTCGAATATAATTCGAATTTTATTATTTTTCAAGGACGAATTTCGAATGTACTTGTTCAGCCATTTTGACAGCCCTATTTTCTGCTATACCTGGAAATTGACGGAGAACTGGTCGAAACATCGCATTGTTTCTTTCGTCGTGTTTTATTTAAGTAAATGTATGCTTCCGATATGCTAAAAAAAGTTAACGTTTGGCCTTATAATCGGAGGGCGCCGGCGCCTCGGCCATCTTAACTTATTTTTGCTCTAACTTACTACTACCAGCTGAGTTTCACGCAAAACACGCAACAGTCACCACAACAACCAATAAGGTAAGAGAAACTTTATGCTATTGCTAAAAAGTTTATGTTCGCGTTGCTGAAAATGCGTCTCGATGGTAACATTGCGTAAGAGTACATACAGACAAACAGCCGCAGACAGAAAATATATTTTAGGGACAAAGGGTGAAGCACTGGCCCGATCGGGCAAGTGACAATACGATATACTGGCCCGAGCTTCTCTCACACTGGCCTCAGGCAACCGGGCAGTCCCTTATGTCGAGCCCTGTATTGTATTTAATAGAGTTTGGTTAAGGGGGTCATCTAATTGCTTCATATCAGTTTTTATTTTTTCATAAAGACATAAAGTAATATCAAACTACATTTAATTTTTTGTGTTTTTTTCTTTAAAATTGTATATCTACTACAATCAGTCACATAGGATAAAGTAAACTACATTTACATACTGTAAATTGTTTTTTAAAATCAAGAATCGATTTTGAATCGAAAATCGATTTTGAATCGAATCTTGAGCCTAAAAATCGGAATCGAATAGAGTCGTGAAATTTTCTGAATCGTGCACCCCTACCAAATAGAGATACTCCTCACTGCAGAACACGACATCCAGGGGGCGAGGTTGGATCTAGATCCAACTCCTCCAACTTTATATACTTTGTTCCCCCAAATGAACCAGTATTTTTGCGTTGTTGCAGCCTGCAATTAGTTGCATCCTGTGGTAGCCAACATTGCTCTTATCAGTTTAAAGTCGCAATGAAATTGAAATGAAAAACTATATATGTATTTTTAATAGTGTGGTATTATAAACAAATGACTTATCTGTGAGCTTCATTATTTTTTAAAAATTCGTGTGTGCTCATAATCTTTAATCAAAAATGCAAATCTCCTTCCCTCCTCAAAACGATCTCTCTTCACTTCCGGTCAAATGTATGGCAGGTGGGCGTGGTCCGGGAGAAGATCGCAGTGATTAGCAATTAGCAACACGACCCAACTTCAAACGATCCAATCAGATCTCGATGGACAAATTCAAATCCAGCCCTGCCTTATTTCATCTCAAAAGCCGTTTCATTCGGATATACGTCACCACGGGGAAAATAAGGCAATCGCTACTTCCGTTTCATGGCGACTTTAAGTGTACGTTTGATTAATAATATAGTCGAGAATGATTCATAATTTAGTAAGTAATGATCACAGTTAGTGTAAAGGGAGGTAAGGGAGACGTTCCCGACAGGGTGATATCACTTAAGGGATATATTTGAGACCCGCATGGCTGTACATTATCCCACTTATTACACATAGAAACAAAAATTTATTTGATATCTTTTATTAGAACATTTAAAAAAAAAGTAAACCATGTTTAGGAAACCTGTTTCCTAATAGCTGTGAGCAAAGATGCGTTAAAAGTTCAAAGTCCCTACAAGATAAACATTCAATTTATTAATTTCTAAATAACTTGCCAGATATATGTTAATAATTATGCATATTTATACTGTATACATTCATGGGTATTAAACAGCATGTGGTAAGATTACTCAGAGTAATGTTACCCGAAATGTTTTACTTCAAAACATTATAGCAAAAACACTTACATTTCACCTTAAAGTCACCACTATTTTTAAAGTCATCCACTATGGATGTTGTGTTCTGCAGTGAGGCGCTACTGGCCAAATAGGCAGATTTTAGTCTACTCCTCTAGTCTTAACATTTCGGAAACGTAGTTCCGGACAATGCTGTTAACATTCTGTAGGGATGCGACGATAAATGCTGATATACACTAATAATACCTGGTACCCAATAACTATTCTGAATCGCACAGCCGAAACTATGCACAGCTAGGGCTGTGAAGATTAGGGATGGGAATCGAGAACCGGTTCTTCTTAAGAACCGGTGCCCAGTGAATCGATTCCTTTGAACCGTTAGCATGCCTGCTAAACGATTCCGCTTATCGGTTCCGCTTATCGGTTCCGATTGTTGCAAATGTGTCATGATGTCACACACATGCTTTGTTGTTTTGGTTTAGAACGCAGCAAACATTGCATCGAGGCAGAACGATCCAAAGTTTGGTTATATTTAGTGGTGGGCAAAGCGAGGCTTCGTGAAACACTGAAACAGTTGAATCAATAACTTAAATTTCACGCGAAAATACGACAATACGGTCGCGTTGCAGCAGGTTGCAGGACTGTCGCGTGTTTGATACACTATAACACAACAACACCAGAGAGTCAAGCACCAGCGGATAAACAAATTTCACCGAGCAGTAGAGGCGGACACTACTTAAGTGTTTCTACTTAAAAGTACATTTTTAAGTATTTGTATTTTATCAGTGTTTTTTATTTTTTGAAAACATACATTCCAAAGCATATTATCGTAATTTTTACTCCACTGCATTTCATAATTTCAAGTTTTTTTTATATGTAATATTTAAGTACATTAAAAATCTAGTAATGTTTTTTACTTTTACTTAAGTAAAAAGTACTTTTGTACTTTTACTCAAGAAAAGTAAAAGTACACATTTTTTATGTAATTATGTATTAAATCAATTTTAATATGCAATATAAAAGGAATGCACAGTATGATTCTATGCTTTGAACATTTTTTAGTAAAGTAATTTTTTTCCCAAGACAACACTGATAAAGCACAGATGCTTGGAAAATGAAACTAAAATACTCAACTAGTGTGTCCACCTCTGCTGAGCAGTGACTAAGTATGTGTTAAAGGGTTTCCAATAGGGGTGGAACGGTACACAGAAGTCCCGGTTCGGTTCGTACCTCGGTTCAGACGTCACGGTTCGGTTCATTTTTCGGTACAAAGGAGGGAAAAACAAAACAAAAATGCAGAAAGCTAATTTTTTAGTACTTAAGATAATCTTAAAAACATAGGTGTCCTTATCAGTGTTATTTTGAGATGTCATGAATATGAACTGAAAGGCATTTAACATACTACAAAAATGTATAAACTTGTACTAATCTTTCATACAAAGATTTCAATGTATTACAAGTTACCTAAATACATTTTTAAATTACATTTAAGCACTTTTATTTAATATTAAATTTACTAAAGAACAAAACAATGTAGGCTTGTAGGATGCATTAACAGGTGTGTACGACTTCATGAGGCGCTGCAAGAAACTACAAGTGGATGACGTCAGAGTAACGCGAGAGCGATTTGAAATCAGCCTCCTCCGCAAGATTTCTTGCGGTACTCTGACGCTGATGGCGCTGCGTAAAGTTGAGCACACTTAAAAAACTTAAAGCAGCTGAACTTGACAGTACTGCCCTGCGTATGCATGCGCTTCGTCCATTAATTGTATATTAGCAGGACAATTTATCTCCTACTTCTCAGCGTGAGAAATACAAGGTGTGGCGTGTGAACTGACTGAAATGCGTGTGTCTCATGGTGAATGCGTATGTCACATGGTGATGTACAGTCTTGTTCAAAATAATAGCAGTACAATGTGACTAACCAGAATAATCAAGGTTTTAAGTATATTTTTTATTGCTACGTGGCAAACAAGTTACCAGTAGGTTCAGTAGATTCTCAGAAAACAAACAAGACCCAGCATTCATGATATGCACGCTCTTAAGGCTGTCCAATTGGGCAATTAGTTGAAAGGGGTGTGTTCAAAAAAATAGCAGTGTCTACCTTTGACTGTACAAACTCAAAACTATTTTGTACATACATTTTTTTTTCTGTAATTTAGCAATCCTGTGAATCACTAAACTAATATTTAGTTGTATGACCACAGTTTTTTAAAACTGCTTGACATCTGTGTGGCATGGAGTCAACCAACTTGTGGCACCTCTCAGCTGTTATTCCACTCCATGATTCTTTAACAACATTCCACAATTCATTCACATTTCTTGGTTTTGCTTCAGAAACAGCATTTTTGATATCACCCCACAAGTTCTCAATTGGATTAAGGTCTGGAGATTGGGCTGGCCACTCCATAACATTAATTTTGTTGGTTTGGAACCAAGATTTTGCCCGTTTACTAGTGTGTTTTGGGTCATTGTCTTGTTGAAACAACCATTTCAAGGGCATGTCCTCTTCAGCATAGGGCAACATGACCTCTTCAAGTATTTTAACATATGCAAACTGATCCATGATCCCTGGTATGCGATAAATAGGCCCAACACCATAGTAGGAGAAACATGCCCATATCATGATGCTTGCACCTCCATGCTTCACTGTGTACTGTGGCTTGAATTCAGAGTTTGGGGGTCGTCTCACAAACTGCCTGTGGCCCTTGGACCCAAAAAGAACAATTTTACTCTCATCAGTCCACAAAATGTTCCTCCATTTCTCTTTAGGCCAGTTGATGTGTTCTTTGGCAAATTGTAACCTCTTCTGCAAATGCCTTTTTTTTAACAGAGGGACTTTGCGGGGGATTCTTGAAAAATAGATTAGCTTCACACAGACGTCTTCTAACTGTCACAGTACTTACAGGTAACTCCAGACTGTCTTTGATCATCCTGGAGGTGATCATTGGCTGAGCCTTTGCCATTCTGGTTATTCTTCTATCCATTTTGATGGTTGTCTTCCGTTTTCTTCCACGTCTCTCTGGTTTTGCTCTCCATTTTAAGGCATTGGAGATCATTTTAGCTGAACAGCCTATCATTTTTTGCATCTCTTTATAGGTTTTCCCCTCTCCAATCAACTTTTTAATCAAAGTACGCTGTTCTTCTGAACAATGTCTTGAACGACCCATTTTCCTCAGCTTTCAAATGCATGTTCAACAAGTGTTGGCTTCATCCTTAAATAGGGGCCACCTGATTCACACCTGTTTCTTCAAAAAATTGATTTCTCAGTGATTGAATGCCACACTGTTTTTTTTTAACACACTCCTTTCAACTAATTCAACTAATTGCCCATTTGCACAGCCTTAAAAGCGTGCATATCATGAATGCTGGGTCTCATTTGGGAAGACTGTACTTCCACTCACATACCTAACAACTGCTGAAAACGCCGACACACAGTCCTCGTCTTTTCCACCACTTTCTCGCCTGTACTACTGTAACTGACTGAAAAGTGAAGTTTTGCAAACTTGCGATCCTAAAGAGGCCGGCGGATCCTCACCACCATTTGCCATACTGTCGCTACTCGCTCACTCACTCACTAAAAAATACCTGCCTAGGGAGGAAAAGAGCACACTGACTGCAGACAGGATTTACATTTCACATTTTGCGAAATTAAATTAAATCGGCAAAATTGCCTCTGCCAGCAGCATGCATTAAGTGCAGCACAACATTGACACAACGAAAAACGATAAAAAACATTAATTAACAGAATTAAATTAGAACAGAATATACACTTTTAATAATAAAAAAATAAATGAAAATGAAATGAAGTCAGAATCAAGTCACAGGGAGCATAATAAATGTGTGCAAAATGCCAACGTGCAGGGGAACATATATATAAAAAAACCCGTTAAATTACGTAACCCTGAGTGATCAATAAATAAAATTAAAATAAGTAAATTATTAAAACAATGAAAGTTTAGCCAGAATTGTGAACTTTCTCTTTTTAACTGCCGAAACAACAATAAATGATAAACTGGCAGTTTTTTAGCATAACATGTTTACAGCAAATTAAAATTAGAAACGGCTGAAATGTTTGAAAACACTTGTACCCTACCCGAACGAAAAGAATCCAGTCTTTCACTCTGCTTGTGTGCGTTTGAGTCTTTTAAAATTGTGTGCGAGGAAAACCAACTTGTTAATGTTGGCCGGCAGCAGTGCGCTCCTGGTTTTACTGATAATTAATCCAGCCTTGGAGAAAATTCTTTCTGATGCCGTGGAAGTAGATGGGATGCTGTGGAACATCTTTGTGACCCTGGACAGCTTCTGGTATCTCTCCTCGTTTGTTTGCCACCACTCCTGTGGTCCGGTACTGCTTTTTGTAGTGTCCTTTAAATAAGCCCGCATCTCACTGCCCCCTGGCTGCTGCTCCTCTTCATCACTGGACAACAGCATCGACATCACTTTGTCTTTCTATTTTCTTGTCTTGAAGTGCCTGCAGTATCACGCTTCTCCACCATTTCACTATCATCACCTACCTCCTGTACAGTCCTGGCAGATAAACTCTCAGCAAGCTTTTCCACCACAGTATACGCCTCATTCCTTTGCTCATCATCAGTGGAAAAAAAGCTTTTTAAAGCATGGGTCAAGAATTGCAGCCTTGATATAATCAGGGGTGGGGAACCCTGGTCCTGGAGGGCCACTGTCCTGCAGAGTTTAGTTCCAACCCTAATTAAACACATCTGAAAAATCTAATTAAAGTCTTCAGGATTACTTGAAAATGAAATTCAGGTGTGTTTGAATAGGGTTGGAACTAAACTCTGCAGGACAGTGGCCCTCCAGGACCCAGGGTTCCCAACTCCTGATATAATTACTGCTCTCCAAAAGACGGCCTTTAACGTCCCATCGTCTGTCAATCTCCTCGGTCAGGGTAATCTTGAGGGTCTTTGTAACAGTGCTATCATCTTCATGTACCACCAAGTGTCGTTTCTTAATGTTCATAAGCATTGGAACAGTGGCAGACAGAGATGTATTCATATCTTGTGACAAAAGCTCTGTCAGTTTGATCATTGGCTTGAGAACATTGACTATGTCCTCTGCCATTCTCCACTGGGATGTTGTGAGCTCTAGATCACGGTCGGACCATTTGCTGACACTTGAATCCATCAGCACAGCTGAAACTGCACCCCTTTGTTCTAACAGGCGATCGAGCATAAGATAGACAGAACTCCATAGAGTGGCAACATCTTGCACAAGTTTATGCTCTGCAACATTCAGTTCTCTTTGTTTTTCTGCAAGTGCTGTGGTGGCCTTTGTGCTTTTTTATAGTCTGAAACAAGGCGCCTTGCAGCAGCAACAGAGCGACACACGGGATATTTCTTTAATGCGCTGTTAATGCACAATTGCAGTGTATGCCTTGCACAACGGACTCCCTGGACATTTCCCCATGATGTATCTTGGGCCAGTTGATTGGCGCATGAAACCATATTCGTTGCATTGTCATGGACAACAGAAACGATCTTGGTACCTGGAATGTCCCAATCAGAAATTACTTCTTTCAGTGTTTGTGAAATATGTTCTGCTGTATGACTGTCCTCCATTTTTTTTTTGTTGCTAACACAACATTTTCCAGTCGCCAAGCTTCAGTGATAAAGTGGGCCGTAACTGTAAGATATGCCTCCATTTTCAGCGAGGTCCAAATATCTGTGGTGAGGCTGATTGCTTTGCAATTGTTTATTTACATGTAAACCTCCGCGCTATGGACGCGTATTTCGCATCCAGCGCATGCATAACCATCTCTCTTTTGGGAACTGGGTATCCTGGCTCAAGTGTGCGCATTAATTATTTGAAAGCTTCACCTTCCACACATTCACTGGCCTCATGTCGAGCGCAATAAACTCCGCAATTTTGTCTGTGAAGTCTCTTTTCCTTTTCTCCGGCAATGGGGGTCTCAAATCTAGCTTTCTTTGAGTTAGTTTTGGCGCAGCTCCTGTACTTCTACTAGATGAACTGCCGTCGTCAGTCTGATACTGTGGGTGGATCTAGAAAAAAGACGAACATATTTTGAGTCCCAGCATATGAAATTGCTATTCGTAAATTAAAAGCGCCATTATATATGAAAGAGTGAACCGTCTTTATTGGTAAGAAACTTACCTGTTTTAAGTGGAAAAATACACACAAATACTTTCATATGCCCAGGTGCTCTGATATTTCTTGCATGCCAGGGAACGGTACCAACTCACTCACTGCGCAAATAACAAAATCTCAAGTGCAAGGAAATCTCATAGCCAACATATTTAAAACAAAAAAAGCAAATGGAAATACATTTAATTTCATGCTTTTGCTAATTTAACGACGGGACAAATGGTTTGTGCCCCAAGCGCATGGTCTAAAAAGGCTGTTCATATAGACCTTTTGCGAGTAGACATAACAGTAACGTCACTGCAGGCAGTGGAAATGAATTACACACATGTGAAACGAGCAAGATAACTCACTAGAAAATGTCTTGTTGTGCTGTTGAGTGTCAGAATAGGAATGCCAAAAAAGATTTCATTTTAATAGAATATCGTTGTCGAAGACTACATTTGAACATAAACGTAGGTGTTTATGATTGCAATAAGCCCTTAAATGGACAGACTGGATTGTATTAACAAAGTACTTAAACACACTTTGAAGTCACCCTGCTGATCGATTTATAAGTGCTTAAATATATTATTCAGTATTATCAGTAGCCTAACCATTACAAAAGCTTACACTTAAATAACTTATGATCTGATCTAGGAGCTTAAATTTAATTAAGTTCCTAGATCAAATTACTGGTTCAAATACAAGTTACAGATCAAATTACAAATAATGTTACTGAACCATCCAGCTTGGCGTTTGCAGTACCAGCATTAATTAGGTATGTAAGTAAAATTTTCAGCATGGTTAAATGCTAAAACTAGTTGTTCAGAAAGAAAGAGTTTGAAAAATTCTTTAAAATGACACCAATACCATGTCTATGGGCTCAAGAATAACAAAATACTGGCCATTTGAAACTCGAAAGTCTTCACTTTATTTTGTCCCATTGTTTCCATTTTGCGGGTGGTAAAACTCCCCTGCGCGTCGTTCAAATTCATTGAAATTTCGTTCACTTGTAGTTTAGCAATTAAACTAAATGTATATTACAATTTCATGAATGTTTTTACTCCGCACATCGCCTGAGGAAATGTTAAGTTGCGTCGAGCGGAACCAAACTGACAGCCGCCACAGCTGTGATTGTCATGTACCTACATTAATGAGTAGGGCAAAGCAACTAATTTCAGGTGTTCTGTCAAAGTCTTTTTAATCACGGTATGTTTTTATATGTTTAAAAAGACGATTTGAATGGTTTATACTAAAAAAAATCCACAATAATTTTATGTATTCTTTAAAGCAACACTATGTAGTTTCCATGTAAAAATGACTTGCACTGCATGAAAAGAGCTGTATACGGACAAATACGGGATGGGAAATCCCTGCTAAACTTTAGGTTTGCCAGATTTTTGAGGCAGAGTGCTTGGAAAGGTAATACACCAAAGTAAACTCGTGAAACATCCAGAAACCTTACGTTTGTGGATGTATATAGGAACTGGTGGAAGTTTCCAGGAATCCTTACCGCTGGTTGTGTTGAAACCATGTCTCCAACTGCCCTAGGTCAGAATATTGTGCACGTATCTCTCAATGCTGCATACATAGTTTAAAAGAAGCCGTTCAAATGACATCATGTAACAAATTTTTTCTAGCTAGGATGTTGATAAATTAGTCAGTGAAATGTAAAGCTGCTTGATTTTGATGATGTCTCATGATTTGAAGTTCACTGTTTCTATTGTTATTATAATTCTACCCTAACATTTTCATTAAATCTTTTAAAATAGAAACAAAAATATCAATAGACAGTTCCATAATCTAAAAGACAGTCTTTCACATATGAATGCAAAACATGTTGGGTGATACAGACTGACAAACTCTGGTAAACATATCTGCAGATACCTGTCAGCTACTGTACTTCTAATCCAGAGGTGCCCAAAGTTGGCCCACAATAGACCTTTAATTTGGCCCATCATGCCACGTGAGATAAGGAAAAAGAATAAAAGTCATTGACGCAGATGTTCATATTTTTAATTAAACATTTTCTAAAATCTATCATTTTTTGTTGTATTTTTACATTACAAAAATGTAAATTAAATGCAAGGGATTAAAGTGCATTTTTTTATGTTTCATGCATACTTGAAGGTGTATAAAATGCATCATGAAACTTAATGAACTCTGGTACTATAGGCTAAAAAGGAAGAGGTTGCCCCGTGGCACACCGAGAAAAGGATATTTAAAATTGATTGGCAAAACGATTTCTTTTTTCTACAAAAAGCCTTGGAAAATAAAACTGCATTAGTTATGCATAAACAGAGTAATGTTTGCTTATTTATTTTTAAAATATTAGAAAATTATAAATTAGGGGTTATAAGGGCAACTTTAATTTTAATATAACACAACAACATTTACTTTTGGCCCACAGCCCTCAGTCAGGTTTGGCCCTTGTAAGGAAAATTTTCGGGCACCAATCAATGTTCTAGTCCGGCCATTCCAGGGTTTCCGCGGGGTTGTAAAAGGTAGTAAAAGGTAGTAAATTAAATTATGCCAAATTAAGGCCAGTAAAAAGTAGTAAAAAGTAGTAAGCGTCATCTGACGAGGTAGTAAATTTTCGATTGCCTTTTGTAATGTTATGATGCCTGAAAATTAGTTCAAATCACCTGCATATCTGGGCAAATAATCAAAGATCTTTCGTCTCTGGGATGTGATCAAAGCCTGGAGTGGAGCCAAATCACGTTCCTCTCTCCGCTGTAAGCGTTCTGTAATCACTACGGACCGGATCCACTCCGGGTTTTCTGACTGTATCACGTTAAGCTGAGGTAAAACTTTATTTCAGCTAGCATGGTCAAACTTATAATGCAGGAAGGCTCCGATGTTTTGAAGTTCGATTAAGGTGTAAAAGACGATTGACTTGGCTTAGCGAAATGATGAAGATTGGCAAGCCTTTCATTTGCGTGGCCTAAGAAAACCAAACGGGTAATTGCGTGTCTTTGCACAGTATGACTAACGTAAGAGGTCCTGTATTTTGGGGGTAAATGATTTCTCACGTTACTGATCATCCGCGGCACGCTTTTTAATGCTATGCTGATATAGCCAGTGGCTGGTACAACGGGTTTGTTTAACTCATGGGTAAACTTCATGTGGCGCCACAACAACCAAAAGGCAGATGACATCCAAATCCCTTGAGAGCGATTGACGAGGAATCATAAGAGGAGACTGCTTCCGAAACGCTCTCGCGGGACTTTGATGTCATCCACCTGTCGGTTCTTGCAGTTGCATTTACGTGTGGTCACAAAAACGTAACATTTGTACATATATTTAAGCACAACCGTTTAAAAACAAGTGATTTTAAGCCATTCAAACACAAACAACAGTGCGTCCGCTGTTTCTGTGTCAGAGGAGCAGGCTAGGCGCGCATTCGTTTCTCATTGAGCTTGTGTTGTACGTATTTTTGCCGCTTTATTGGCCTTAAATAACAAATATACCTCAAAAATCCCGTCTTTATATATATATATATATATTTATATCCTCATATAAACACAATCATTTAGGTCTTAGGAGAAAGTAAACAGCAGAAACATTGCGCATAAACTAGCACATCAGCGCTGCCTCGATTGTAACATAATAATTTGTTGATAAAGGTACAGTCATTCAATTAACAACTGTCACTATGGTTACAGACATCCTGTGCGAATTCTACACGAGTTTGACTCGAGTAACTCGTTCAGGGTTTATATTCATACATAACGTTACTGTATTAGAGCTGTGACTGTAAACTGTTGTGTGAACAGAACAGACCCTGGATTATTTGTGTATGTGTACTGAATAATATGATATAAAAAAGTTGTATTTGTTCACCTTAGTAAATGCATTATATAACATGAACAAACAATGAAAAATATAGAGTATATAATCATTCATTAATTCTTGTTTATGTCATTACAGTAATTGACAGTAGTTCATGGTGCATTCACTAATGTTAACAGTTTCAACTTTGATAAAAAAATTATTAGTAAATGCTAAAATAAATACATTTACAATTAATAAATAATTAATAAAAGATTCATTAAAGGTGGTGATATTCATGTTTTCTTTTAATACAGTATAGTGAGTTATTTAGCTATTTCGCCTTAATCTGAAATGCCCTGCAAACTACAGCTACCTTTATATGCCACAGGAGACTTTAATATAGAATTAATGTAAAAAAAATCTCCCCTTAAAATGCTATTGGTCTCGCCTACATAAAGTGTTAGGTAAAGGAATATGACTTGGCCTGAAAAATATTTCAGTCAGAAGAATTTTTTTCACTTTAATTCTTTTTTGTATGTTATATATGTCAAAATCTGTGTAAATAATAGAAAGGTCGCTGATTAACACTTGCAATTCAGTGTCGTGATGGTTTTAAAAAATATTCTGAAGGTAGTAAAAAAGGTGGTAAAAAGTAGTAAATTTAACTTAAGGATTTCTGTATAAACCCTGCATTCCCAAACTGTGGTCCGCGGACCACTAGTGGTCCGTGAGGGTACTGCAGGTGGTCCGTGTAAAGGCAAAATAATTTTTTTTTTTTTTTTAATATATTTTTCTTAAAAATACTAAGTAAGAGAGTCATTTTTTGCAGTGTAGGACTGATTTCTTAAAGCAAGATCAATATAGTTGTTGTTCATTTTATTTAGATATTTACTACATTACAGTGGCAGCTGGTGACTTCTTTTTTTTGTGAGCTCTCGATGCGAAGTTTGTCACAACATGTGTACAGCCCGTCATTTGTGTGGTTCCCAATTTCAAAATATGTGTTCTGCGTGTCGAGTGCATGTATGTGCATCACGTGTTTTGACTAAACACGTGATGCACATGGTTTACACGAAGCAACAAACACGTTTTAAAAACACAAGCAACACACATGACAGTCCGAACACTTATTTTAAATTTGCACCCCTGGGATGAGCAGTCATGAGCCGCCACTGCTACTTTACATTGTACTGCTTTGAATGTAGTTTTCATTGTTGCTTTTATTTTGTTTTATTTTACTCTAATATTGCTTTCTCTGTCTGTATATTTATGAGTTTAAATAGTATTGTTTATGTATGCAACTTTTAATATTTGTGTATAATATTATTTTGTGATTGTGACAATTGTGGATTGTTCAGTTTTTTTTATTAAATAAACATTTCAAACTCAATTCAAGTTTTTATTTTTTTTAAGGGTTTTGGAGTGTATAGGAATATATATAGTGTGGGGGGGGGGGGGGTTGTAGTCTATCTGCATAGCAGGCAAATAACCAATCAAGTCACTAAGCTATGAGGGTTTGGGTTGGGCTTAATACAAAGTGTAACCAATCAAATCATCTCAACTGGAAAGTTTCAAAGTTGTGTCCCAATAGTTGTCAAAGTTTTGGGAGGGGGTTTTAAAAGCAACCAATCAGTGTTGAGATTAAACACCAATGGGGACACTAGAATTGTGCAAAGGTCTAAAATCCCAGTACCTCTGTAGGTGTGAAAATGTCCCCTGACAAAATCTTCAATGGGATTATTTGCCATGGCAACAAATGGCTGCATATACCACAGGAATATCCCCTCAGCAAGATACATCCGAATTGGTATCATTACGGGAGTTTCCTAACTTGGTGGAATTAGAAGTTTACCCTCAGTGGAACTAGAAGATACTTTTGACAATCAGTGGCGTTTACAGGAGTTTCCTAGTACGGATACACCTCTTTTCATGCAGTGTTACAGCTCCCCCATGTGGTTGAAAAGCGCAACAGTGCCTGGTGTCAGACACTCTTCTGCAGGCAGGGGGAGGGGCGGGGCTGTGTGCTCTACCCTCCACCGCCACTTTCAGAGTGTGCTTGTAGCAGCTAGGAGGCTGCTCAGGTTGCAGCAACAGTACAATTTGTCCAGTTAAAAGTTGTTCTATCACTGAAATAATTTTAGAGACATTATTTAAAGGTAAAAAACTGTTTGCTTTAATACAGTTTATTAAATATTTCATACTTTTTCCCAGTCTTCTATAATTGTATTTTTTTAACCTAATAGCCTGTCTTTTTCTTTTTGTCTCTACTGGATAATAATCATAATTTTAAAATTATTAGGTTTACATACTTAATAAATACATAAATATAGCACACACCCATGATGTGAAGCGTTATTAATATATAAACAGGCCGGTGCATATTAATTTGTATGTTAACACAATTTTAGAACAAACACGTAGCCAATACATATAAGGTAAAAATAAATAATAGAAAACAGGAAAATTATGAAATATTTAATAAATGGTATTGTATAATACAGGAAAGTATTACATATATATATATCCCCTATATAAATATATATATTTATTTATTTGTACAGTGAGGAAAATAAGTATTTGAACACTCTGCTATTTTGCAAGTTCTCTTACTTAGAAATCATGGAGGGGTCTGAAAATGTCATCGTAGGTGCATGTCCACTGTGACAGACATAATCTAATCACAATGTATGATTTTTTTTTAACTATTTATTTGTATGATACAGCTGCAAATAAGTATTTGAACTTCTGAGAAAATCAATGTTAATATTTGGTACAGTAGCATTTGTTTGCAGTTACAGAGGTCAAACATTTCCTGTAGTTTTTCACCAGGTTTCCACACACTTCAGGGATTTTGGCTGTCACAGTCAATCTTCTCTAGATCAGTCAGGTTTCTGGCCTATCGCTGAGAAACACAGAGTTTGAGCTCCCTCCAAAGATTCTCTTTTGGGTTTAGGTCTGAAGACCTTGATATGCTTCTTACAGAGCCACTCCTTGGTTATCCTGGCTGTGTGCTTCGGGTCATTGTCATGTTGGGAGACCCAGCCTCGACCCATCTTCAATGCTCTTACTGAGGGAAGAAGGTTGTTCCCCAAAATCTTGCAATACATGGCCCTGGTCATCCTCTCCTTAATACAGCGCAGTCGCCCTGTCCCATGTGCAGAAAAACACCCCCAAAGCATGATGCTACCACCCCCATGCTTCACAGTAGGGATGGTGTTCTTGGGATGGTACTCATCATTCTTCTTCTTCCAAACACGTTTGATGGAATTATGACCAACAAGTAATATTTTGGTCTCATCTGACCACATGACTTTCTCCCATGACTCCTCAGGATCATCCAAACGGTCATTGGTAAATTTAAGAGGGGCCTGGACATGTGCTGGTTTAAGCAGGGAACCTTCCGTGCCATGCATGATTTCAAACCATGATGTCTTAGTGTATTACCAACAGTAACCTTGGAAAAGGTGGTCCCAGCTCTTTTCAGGTCATTGACCAGCTCCTCCCATGTAGTTCTGGGCTGATTTCTGACCCCACGAGGTGAGATCTTGCATGGGGCCCCAGTCCAAGGGAGATTGACAGTCATGTTTAGCTTCTTCCATTTTCTAATGATTGCTCCAACAGTGGACCTTTTTTCACCAAGCTGCTTGGCAATTTCCCCGTAGCCCTTTCCAGCCTTGTGGAGGTGTACAATTTGTCTTTGAGGTTCAGAATTCCAGCTGATAGACAGGTGTTCAAATACTTATTTGCAGCTGTATCATACAAATAAATAGTTTAAAAAATCATATTGTGATTTCTGGATTTTTTTTGGGATTATGTCTCTCACAGTGGACATGCACCTACGATGACAATTTTAGACCCCTCCATAATTTCTAAGTGGTAGAACTTGGAAAATAGCAGGTTGTTCAAATACTTATTTTCTTCACTGTATATGTGTGTGTGTGTGTGTGTATATATATATATGTGTGTGTGTGTGTGTGTGTGTGTGTGTGTGTGTGTGTGTGTGTGTGTGTGTATATATAGGGGTGGAACGGTACACAGAAGTCCCGGTTCGGTTCGTACCTCGGTTCAGACGCCACGGTTCGGTTCACTTTCGGTACAATGGAGGGAAAAGCAAAACAAAAATGCAGAAGGCATTTTTAGTACTTAAGATAATCTTAAAAACATAGGTGTTCTTATTGGTGTTATTTTGAGATGTCATGAATATGAACTGAAATGCATTTAACATACTATCTCGTATAACAAAAATTTATAAACTTTATTTCATATTAAATGTACTAAAGAACAAAAAAAATTAGGCTTGTAAGATGCATTAATAGGTGTGTACGACTTCATGAGGCGCTGCAAGAAACAACAAGTAGATGACGTCAGAGTAACGCGAGAGTGTTTTGAAATCAGCCTCCTCTGCAAGATTTCTCGCGGTTCTCTGAAGCTGATGGCGCTGCGTAAAGTTGAGCACACTTAAAAAACTGAAAGCAGCTGAACTTGACAGAACTGCCCTGCATATGCCTGCGCTTTGTCCATTAATTTTATATTAGCAGGACAATTTATCTCCTACTTCTCAGCGTGAGAAATACAAGGTGTGGCGTGTGAACTGACTGAAATGCGTGTGTCTCATGGTAAATGCGTGAGACTTGAGAGCCCTGATTAGATGCATTTCCACTCACATACCCAACAACTGCTGAACAACGCAGAAACCCAGTCCTCGTCTTTTCCTCAACTCTCTCGCCTTTACTACTGTAACTGACTGGAAAAGTGAAGTTTTCCCAAACTTGCGATCTTAAAGAGGCCAGCGGATCCTCACCACCATTTGCCATACTCGCTGTCGCTGCTATGTCACTCACTCACTCACTCACTCACTCACTCACTCACTCACTCACTCACTCACTCACTCTCTAGACCAGGACTATTCAAATCTTATCCTGGAGGGGTTGAGCACTGCATAGTTTAGCTCCAACCCTGATCAAAAACACCTGAGCAAGCTAATCAATGTTTTAATGATCACTAGAAAATCACAGGTGGGTAAGTTTAATTAGGGTTGGAGCTAAACTCTGCAGTGCTCCGGACCTCCAGGGTAAGATTTGAATAGCCCTGCTCTAGACCGTCAACCTGACAAAAAAACTGCAGAGTGCCAGAGAATGTAGACTGGCTCTGATATAGCGCATACATAGGCGGAGCTCGGCTGCATCGGCGCCAATCAGAGCTAAAGCGGGGCTACAGATTAGCTGTCCCTAACAGTAGAACCCGCGTATCTAACAGTAGTTCCGCATTACATTAATTATTTTGCACGCAAGTTTTTTTATTTTCATACCATGTATTCTCCGTTTAAATTCATGCCCCGAACCGTGACCCCCGTACCGATTCGGTTCGAAACGAATACATGTACCGTTCCACCCCTAATATATATTTTAATTTTTATATATATATATATATATATAATTCGCGGACACAAAATGAAAGACGTTTGTTTGATTCATTCATTGATACTTGTTTGTATTTGGCTCATCAAATGCTTTAAACGGCGAAATGAAAATCTCAATATACAAATGAACAGAACAGGATTAAAGCACATGTGTCACCTAATCCACAAATGCACATCTAATTTTTTGCATGTGCAAATTATGATATTTGAATACAAAAAAAAAAAATTTTTAGTTGTGCATTTGTACAAATCGATACACATTCATTTAAATTCTGAATTTCACATATTCAAATCTCAAAACATTTGCTCATGGATAGTAAAATACATTTGTAACATGCTTCAAGTTCAAAGATACATGTGCATGTATTTGTTAGTGCTGTGTTCAAAATATCTATACGATGATACATCGTCATGGACGCCTGACGATGAACGCATCGACACAGCACCTTCCGTATCGATTCAGATGCACTTTTGAAAGTAACGTGACAAATCGCTGTTGATCCGTGATCCATATGGAAAGGACGCATGTGTCCCGCGGAGTACGTAGAGTTAGGTAGGGGGTTATACTTTCACTTTGCGTGTCTGTCTCGCTGGTGCACGTGTCTGCATATAACTTGCAACCCGCGTACTCGCTTGCTTGCGTGAGCGCATGCGTACACGCATTTACAATCGATGAGTTCAGGATGAAAGCGCAGATATCTTAGCCTATACTACTGCAAAGTGCTTTATTAGCCACTCTCTTATAAAACCGTACTAACGCATCAGAGAAGAAACACGACAAAGATTTGCATGTGAAAAGTAAATGTCTAGAGAAGAGATACAGAGTTGCTTCAAACTATAGCTGTCACATTGTATCCTTGTATCCTTTCTGAACTTGAACAGAGTTTTACCATTAGAAGTCTTTCTTCACTGAGGATGCGGGACCCGTACGGTTCCGGGTTTATACTTTAAATGGTCAGTGTTTTCGTGGTGCTTTGACAAACAGTGCCAGCTTTGTTCATGGCAAAGAAAGGTTGGGGTGGTTAAATTAATGAATTATAATGTGAAATTAATATCAATGTTTAATAAATCAAAATAATGTGTTGTGTCACACATTATTAGTTCTTTATCACATGTATAGTAGACCATTTTTTGTCGGTGGGTAATGATTGCCCTTTTCACTGGCTACCACCACAAGTAAATTTTAGATCTGTGGGAAACAAGAAAACAAGAAGGCATGTGGTTAAAAGATGGCAAATAAAATAAAAAGCAATCTGTATGCAATACAGTTTCATTATTGTTATTATTATCCAGAGCAGCTTAATATAACTAATTTATGCGACAAAATCATGTTTTGCGCCAGTAGCTGAAAAAGTTAGTAGCGCAAGTGCTACCTTTGGAAAAGGTTAGTGTAGTTTCCTGGAGATAAGTAAATTGTGTGTAAAATACTGCATTTCTGTACACACGAAACATGAACACGTTATATTGCGCACCATAAACACAATCATAGCCTTAAAAGGACCTTTAAAGTGTGACAAACGTGCAAAAACATAGAAAAATCAAGAAGGGCAGGGTTCCCGCGGGGTCTTAAAAAGCCTTAAAAGCATTGAATTTATGAATTTGGAAATAATACCTTAAAAAGACTTAAAAAAGTCTTACATTTTGATGTCTGGGTCTTAAAAATTGTGCTGTATGTAACTTCTCCATATTGTATTTTTCCTTAAAAGTTTCTTTGTCAACCACATTTTGATTAAATCAGGGATGCAAACACATCGCTTTTCAGCGCCTGTGCCTTTTTATTATTAATGGCATTTTGGTTGCGAGCACATCGTGTCTCTCCCGATGAGTCTGCTGTACGTTCACATGCTCTCTGTTTCTCGATGAATTGGGTGCGACATGAAGCGAGTTCAGCGTAACATGTTTCTGAACTTGAGCAGAGTTGTATTCATAGAGGTTTTCACGGAGGACCGGGTCCGATTAACATTAAGTGTAAACCCCGAGTCGATAGGAAAACGGCCGTGATCAGAGTCAGTCAGCGCTAATGTTCACGTGCAGTTTCAAGCTGCGTGCCTCCGTTTCTATTGCGATAACAACTGGCTTGGTTTGAAAGTCACGACCACGCGCTGCACTTTCTTTCTCCGTCCCTTTGTTTAATAATATTCTTATTAATGAACCATCTTTTTATATCTAAAAAGTTTGCTCAAAGATCACAAAGATGGTAGCAAAAAAGCAATGTGAATGTTAATTAAGCCCATTGCACGAGCAAAGCTCAAGCTGACTCTAGATATAAAAAACGCAAAGCTCTAATATAAAGTCACCAGTCACTGGGACAGCAAGTAGACTTTTGAATCTAAAATAATAAGTGGATTAAGCTCTTTTAATCTGCAAGAGAGGAATTAAAAGAGGCACTTTTACTGCTTCTGCTCTATCTAAAAAAGGAAAGAAAACTACATAAACCATAACACACCGATTACATTTATAATCTCTAGACCTGCACTTTCTATCATTAATATACTATACATATTATTGTATTCAAAAGAGTTTGATAAAAGGGGTCATCTACACAAGTATTGCTTCATATGTCAGTGCAAAAACAGTAAAGTGTTTTGTGATGCTTTGACAAACATTGTCAGCTTTGTTCATTTATGGTTGGATTTATGAAATATAATGTGAAATTAATATAAATGAATGCAGCCAGATGGAAGGCCCTGGATACGTTGCAGGAGGTGGCCAGGAAGAAGAGGAAGAAGGAGTAAAGCAAGAAGAAGTGCTAGATAGTTCAATAAGAGTTTTGGTTTAACATAAAAAATGAAATTGAATATTCCAAATTAATGTCAGCGTCTTTTGATTTTCGAATTTCATTTTTCTCTATATACCTAGGTTGGTAGGGATGGCAGGGGTCTGTGGCAATGTAGCCTAAGTATCTGGATATTTGCCTGGGTGTGAGGGCTTAGATTACCTTTCTCTTTTTTGAACATACATGTGTTTGCATCTCTGTTTGTTTAATAAAGTAGTATAAATAAAGAGTGGCGGATCCAATAATTGAGAACGCAACACAGTCCCGGGTCACAGTACAAAATACTGCGAACACGTGATACCTTCAGTAAATGAAGATCACCACAATCATAGACTGCAACACAACACAGCAACAGGCAAAGGAGAAGCGGGAAAAATCAAAGAAAATCTCAGAAATTCCTTAACAACTTAACATTGTTTGGCAAACTTTCTTGTGGCCTACTGAAAAATTTTTTTCACACTTGCTTGGCTTATAATCTTTTTACCCATTTCACATCGGAAAAATAAATGAACACAAGTTTAAGTATTTTAGTTTTTCTTTGCTGGTAGGGACGTGAAATGGGTATTAATTTTTTATATAAATGGTCTTAAAAAGGTCTTAAAAAGACTTGAATTTAACTTGAAGAAACCTGTAGGAACCCTGGAAGGGGGCCATCAGGCCAACACTTTTTCATATCACTATTAGGGGTGTGACGAGACACTTAATCCACGAGACGAGACGAAACACGAGATTTGGTTCACGAGAACGAGACGATATTTTTACACTTTTTAAGAAACCCTCAATGATAAAATAAATGAATAAGAAACTGAAATCACATTATTTTTTAAAATGTTTTAACTAATCAAGGACTGGCCCTAACAATTATTTTGCTAGCTGATAATGAAGTAATTTGTTATTTTGGGTTATTAAAATAGACCCAAGTGAGCAGTAGCATTTAAAATTATATAATAACGAAGATGCAATAATAATTGGTTCAAATAAAGTATTAAAACCAAGTTACATTAAACAACATTATATCAGATCATTAACTGAGCATTACATTCGCAAGTCGTGAGCATATTACAACAAGTTGTGATTAACTAAATAATTAGTAAACTTTATAATTAATGTTTAATTAATAGTCTCTAATAAGACAGTAATGAAGTAAATGCAGTTTAAAAATGCGACCTCCGAAGGATGCAGTCTTTTATTTGAGAAACGGCCAGCACCTCCACAAGAAATCTCGCGAGACACATGTAATCTCGCGAAACAAATTTAATCTTGCGAGATCTCGTCGCACGAGATCTCGTCACACCCTAATCACTATACATGTACAAAACGTTGTGCAACATGTTTACTATCAACACAAGCAGCGGACCTAATATTAGTGCATATAAATTTAAACCTGTAATTTCTCCCACTCACGTTATAATTGAAAGCAGAGGGACATCAGTGCCGGTTCTCGGTAAATAATCAAACCGTCCTGTTATCCTCCCATGGTTTGGCACGGACTTGCACCGCAGTGCACCGTGTTTTATTCAACCACGCATTTCTAATATAGTTTGGTGAATAATGCATAAAACCGCTAATGCATGGTTCTGAATAAGCTCTGCGTGTGTTTACGTGAGAGTATCTGTCCAATCAACTCGTAATATGCAAATCTGTTGCCAACCTCACAGTTCCTCCTCACGTGTTTGTGTGTGTGTGTGTGTGTGTGTGTGTTGCGGACCGTTTAGCGCGGCAGGCGAAGGAAAAAAGATGCTAATAGAGAGACGGCCAGCTTAATTTAAGTCTACTGAAGCAGCGATGCTCAAGAAAATGTTGACAAAACTGTAAAATCTAATATGACGAGTCGCTTATTGTGCCGTCATCACCAGGGTGTTGTTGATAGCATGCAATCGCAGGTGAGACCAAAACAGCACACATTGCCATCTGTGTTTAAATGTTAACAAACTGATCTTCTTGTGAAAAAACTTGAAGATAGTGGCATAGAATATAAAAAGTAACCCAGTGTTCCAAGCTATTTTATGTTCGTTTTGAAGTGCACTGTATGTTGGTACATGTAGTGTAATAATACAAGTGCTCTTAAGTGAAAATGTTAGTTTTGGCAGAGGTTAAAAACTGCTTAGGATTTATTTTTGTAAAGAAGCAAAGTGTTAGGTGTTTGTAATTGTAAAAATAATTGTATTTTTTTAACCATGAGTAATTTGAATCGTTACACCCCTAGTGCCCAGTTAAGAAAACATAGATAGAAGATGAGAAACCTGTAAAGGATGCAAGTATGTATATTGCCCTGCCGCTCATCTCATTACAATATGCTATCTGGATATAACTTATTGTATGTGTATGTATCTTATACCTCGAAGGGGTTAATCCTTTGTTGAAATGTGCAGCAACTGCATAGAGTTGGGTCTATTTTGTATTTTTCAGTAATGCAGTTATTTAGAGAAAAAATGTGCACTGCAGGCTGATTTAAGGTTTGCCCTAAATGTTCTGCTTGCGCTCCTTAAATTTCCAAACCTTGTCAGTGAACTATGAGGAAATAAATCTTTCATTAATCGTAATCGATGTCAAATGTTAAATTATTCGAGGTTTTGATTTTAGGTTAAATCGTCGAGCCCTATTGCTAACTACTGGCCTGACAGGGATAATACAATGTTGTAATCGCTTTTGCAGATCCCTGTAAATCAAACCCACCCACCATTTTAAAAACAAAGCACATAGTATTCAAATATGTAGTACAGGATAAGCTACAGTAGTATATCACTCTCAACAGAGCCTTTTTCTAAAGTCAAGTAAAGAAGATCAGCTGTTTTAGAATGCAGCTGTCTGAGATTGCCTTTCAGACTACATTCCAAGTTACCAGGCTTTGTATGAGCAAGGCACACAAATATTCAACCCCATTAGGTAGTTCAAGTTCACCATGCTTTTTCATATTTTCTGTTTCTTTAAATTGATTAGGTGTTTATTGCATTAGTGTAATGAATCCTATAATGCTGCAGTCCCAGCTAGGCACTGTTTTTGGACAGATTTGATTAGATTAAAGAGCAGAAAGGCCACAGCAGTGACTGACTATATCACATGTCGAAGTGGGTAATATATCACATGTCATTAAGAGTAAGGAGGGTTTCAGTGACGTGACCGCATTGTTTGAAAGGACATAGTCACTGATTTAGAAATGCAGGATGCATTATGTATGAATTATAACTGCTGTTGTTAGACTTGCTAGATTTTCATTCCTATTGGAACGTCTGTGATTTGTTGACGACAAGAGCTGAGCAGAGTCAGAATTACAGAATAAGTTTGAGTTGACCAAAACCTGACAAATCCACCCAAGCTACAGTAATATATATATATTAGGGTTGTAATGGTACATGTATTCTAGGGCTGTCACTTTTGAGAAAAAATCTAATTCGAATGGATAACGAATATCATGCAATGTATTCGAATATATTCGAATATCTAGGTGCCCCCCGCGTGAATAAAAAAAACAAAAAAGCAGGTTATCAACTTATGAATAACAACTTATGTGGGAAAAAAATATAGCCATGCCCAAAACGGGATCCGCGCCTGCAGATTTCGGCGGAACAACTCCGTGGATTTAATGCCCGTAATTGACAAGCGCACACATCCTGCACTTGAGCGTGTTTGTGAGAAAGAATCTCATTAATAACAAGCACACATACATAGCCTATCCCGCGCGTTTGTGAGCCGTCATTCACAAGTACATTATCTCTGCGCGTGCTGTTTGCTTGACCATTTTTAATGATAGAGAGCACAAACCATTTGATATTTGAGATGAAATTAAACTTACCGCTAAGCAGATCTCACTTGACTCTGTCGTCTGTGTGACCCGCGATAGTCAGCACGGGCCAGTTGTTCAAAAGTAATCCATTTGGATTTCGGCTATCGGATTAGATCAAAATTTTAATATGGGTTGTTTAAAGCAAAAAAAACGGATTCTGAATTTAGATTGGATCACAAAATCCAATCTAGGTTTTGACCTGGATCAGATCGTCACTTTGTGTTGTTCAAAACATTTTAGTAAGAGAGGGATTTGTTTGATCCCAAAAAGTAGGATTATACTGATCCCATCAGAAGGGTGGATTTGCTACTAAATGCTACTAAAACTTAGAAACCTACAGTAAGTCTACAATACAACATTTCTATTATTTAATATTTATACATTTATCATTTGTTTGTTGAAATTTTGTTCAGTTTAATGATAAGTATTTAAAGTATAACATTGGGCTACCATTTAAACCTTCCAGGCAATTAAGAAAGAAAATGTCCATATAAATCCAACAATAGCAAACCAAAATATTTAACATTTAATTTTAACAAAAGTAATCCTTAACTTTAACTCTTTCCCCGCCATTGACGAGATATCTCGTCAATTAAGAGAAAACGCTTCCCCGCCAATGACGAGATTTTCCGTCTTTCCGCAATACCGCTATTATCCACCAGGTGGTGCCCTTCCGCAACTTTTTAAAACCGGAAGTATTGCCCTATGGCAAGCTGCTGCATGTCCGTGTCTGTTTTAAAGATCGCTCTGAATGGGATCTCTATGAAAAGTCCGTCATTAAAATGGAATTATATCTGCTTTTTGCTCAAAATATGGTGTTTTTGCAAAAACCTACCCATATTCAAAAGCTGATTGCAAAAGAACCACTAAAGGTAGGATGAAACGGTTTTTTTTGTTTGAAAGCAGAGGGTCTGTTCTTTTATTTGGTATATTGTATGTTTATATATTTAAAGAAGAACATTTTCTGGAAGGCATTAAACTTTGGTGAAAATCATGAAAAACGCTGGCGCTGGCTGGCAACTTTTTTTTAAAAACGCTGGCGGTGAAAGAGTTAACTGTCATTTGGCACTGTACAGTATATTCATTAAAATGACAATCATCAGAAACCAAACATTCAAAAGTTTTAACAACCGGCATTTCTATGTAAACTACCGGATATTTAGCCTCTTTATTACTTAAAAATTAATGTTTCAATGTGTTTGTGTATAATCTATGTTGGTTTTTGAGGGCCAGAAAAACAGACTAAATGTTAAATTGAAATAAAAAGTGAGGGAAAGTGGTGTTTTTTTATTCTCTTTTCAAGTAAAAACACTTAGTGACCCCATACAAACCAAACTTCCTGCTGTTGTCTTACATAGCTAATAGTCAACATTGACATGTGATCCCATTTAATTCAGTTTTGCTAATCTGAAAAAGTGTGTATCTGGATCAGGGTAATCCAATCCAATTTTGCTTTGAAAAAACAGGAAAAAAGTGAGATGGTTTACCTGATCCTGGATAGCAAAACATGGGTTTCCAAATCTGGATCATGTTGATCCAGATTCAACTTTTTGAACAACTGGCTCCACATGATAATTTCAAATCCGTTTACAAGACAAATGCTGTTATTGTTTAATATAAAGTTTACATTGCGTTGTAAAAATTATGAAATTATCTTCATACATGCTATTTTCATAATGCGAACGTATTAACACAAGCTTTTTATTCTGCTATAATATTTACCACTATAAACAACATGTAATTTTAAATACAAACTATAATTCTATCTTGACATGCACATTAGGTTCATGTTGGTCCAATTTGATTCCCTCTCTTGTGCACAGTTGCCGTCGTCGGTCTCACTCCTTACTATTATGAGGTGTTACTGTAAAAAATGCGCTATCCATGGCATTTAAAAAACTGGATGGTTTATTTATAGTTCAAATACGGATATTTCACGTCATGTTCGAATGCATATTCGAATATCGAATAAAAAGTGACAGCCCTAGTGTATTCGTACCGGACCATTTCGGTAAAGGGCTTTCGGCATGTGTGCACACATGTGCGTCGAATGATATATTTTGTGTGCGAAACACACAAAACATATTAAGTGTCGGAAGTCTCCGCGTTCAGCCCAAGTCTTCTGTCAAACATATAATTCAGCCCGCAGATAGTTTTTTATTTACTTAGATGTATATTCGTTTGATTATTGATGTGTCGCGTGTAAATGCGCGTGTTAAACATGTGTCAACGCGCTGTTTTGTACTTTCAAAAGTGTGTGAGAGGTTGCGCGTCTTTCGTTTCTACGCAGTCATGAGCTGCACTTTCTTTGACAGGGAGAATAAACAACATGCAGTGTAACACACACACACACGTGCAAGTTCTCCCACTTAGAAATCATGAAGGGGGTCTGAAATCGTCATCGTAGGTGCTGTGAGAGACAAACTCTAAAACGAAAACCAGAAATCACAATATATGATTTTTTTAACTATTTATTTGTATGATACATAAGGGTGTCATGATTTAGATTTTCACACCCTCGAACTTCGAATTAAAAAATGTGATTGTCGATGCTGCTAGTGTTGGGCGATATGCCCCATTTTGAGATCGTCCTATCGTCAGCCTGTGAGATCGGCGATACACGATAGTATCGGGGGGCGGGGCAGTAGTTTACTCATTTATTTATTTGTTCATTTATGACAAGACTTGATTGGTGGAAAAAAGAACAAGAGCAACACCGTCATGAATGCATCTTTCTTAAAACTAATGCCATTAATCTGAGTGCGTCATTAAAGCCCAGACGCTCTTTGCGTGCCAGAGAGCGAGAACAGGACACGCGCTGGTTTTAACCCTCTGCGCGCTAACAACCTCTCTAGTGCAAGGAAATGTCAGAGATAGGGCTCCTCAATTATGGGAAAAATCATAATCCTGATTTTTAACACGATTACTTAATGACTGTAAAAACATGCACCTGCGCAGACACACGCAGCGCACATAAAAATAATTAAATGCATTTGTTTAGTGCTGTTGCAGAAGGTTACACGTGTCAAGCAGTGGTGCTCTCAGAGGTGCCTTTTTAAACACACTGGTCCAGCGGAACACAATCATATTTTAAACACGAGGGATGTATTGCTAAAACTCCTTGAAAAGCATATCATAAACAGGATTACTATCTGACTTCAAGTTCAGACAGAGCGCAGCTATCTGCACGTACGCGAGAGTGGCGCCAATATGCAGCGGGTTATATTTTAAACAAAAGGAATAGTTTGCCTCAGCTCGCATGAAACGCATTAAACCGCACAAATACATAAGGATTACTACTTCAGTTTATGTTTAGACTTCGGACAGATGCGAGAGCGCGTGCATGTGAGACAGAGGGAAGCGTAGCTGCTCATCCACGCGCTGGATTTAGGTGCTAGAACGAGTCCGAGACGCGCGCATTAAGTGCATCTGCGTGCAAGAAGGAACTCTCTCTCTACAAGCTCTCCGCGTAAAGTGAAGCACAAACCCTCATGCGAGGAAAAGCATGCAAAACTATGATGATGATGATAATAACAACCATTCGCCAACTATCGTCATGACTATCGCCATGAAAGCCTGCCATTGGCGATATGTCGGACGATCGTCGATACACGATACTATCGTCTATCGGCACAACACTAGATGCTGCCATGCCCCATGTCCGCTCGGCTTGCCAAGCGGGGGGAAAAACTCTCAGAGATTTATATTTTAAAGTCGAGGGATGTATTGCTACAACTCCTTGAAATGCATATCATAAACAGGATTATCTGACTTCGGACAGAGCGCAGCTCTCTGCACATGGGCGAGAGTGAGAGAGGCGCCAAGATGCAGCGGGTTATACTTTGAACGCATAAAACTGACAAATACGTAATCAGAATCAGAATCCGAAAGAGCTTTATTGCCAAGTATGCTTGCACATACCAGGAATTTGTTTTAGTGACATAAGCTACCAGTACACAGAGACACCAACACACAGACAAATAAATAGTTGTATAAACAATTGTGCTATAAATGACAATGGCATAGCATTGAATAAGGTGCAGGGATGAAACTAGAATTGAGGGGTAACAAATAAATATAAGGATATTGCACTTGTTTTTTTTTTTTGTTTTTTTTGCCTAAGCATAAGTGGGGAACATTTAACTGTTCATGAGGTAGATTGCCTGGGGGAAGAAACTGTTTTTGTGCCTTACTGTTCTGGTATTTGCCGCTCTGAGACGCCGGCCAGATGGCAAAAGTTCAAAAATGGGGTGACTTGAATGTGAGGGATCCAGAGTGATTTTATGAGCCATTTTCTTCACTCTGGATGTATACAGTTCTTGAAGGGTGGGCAGGGGAGCACCAATAATCCTTTCGGCAGTCCGAACAGTTCTCTGTAATCTTCTGATGTCTGATTTTGTTGCTGAGCCAAACCAGACAGTTATGGAAGTGCACAGTACAGACTCAATGACGGCTGAGTAGAACTGTTTCAGCAGCTCCTGTGGCAGGTTAAACTTCCTCAGCTGGCGAAGGAAGTACAACCTTTGTTGGGCCTTTTTCACAATGGAGTCAATGTGATTGTCCCACTTCAGGTCCTGAGAGATGGTGGTTCCCAGGAATCTGAATGAATCCACTGCAGTCACAGTGCTGTTCATGATGGTGAGTGGGGGATGTGCAGTAGGGTTTCTCCTAAAGTCCACGATCATCTCCACTGTTTTGAGCGTGTTCAGCTCCAGGTTGTTAAGACTGCACCAGACAGCCAGCTGCTCAACCTCTTGTCTGTAAGCACACTCATCACCGTCCTGGATGAGGCCGATGACTGTAGTGTCATCTGCAAACTTCAAGAGCTTGACAGAGGGGTCTTTAGAGGTGCAGTCGTTGGTGTACAGGGAGAAGAGCAGAGGGGAGAGAACACATCCCTGAGGGGCACCAGTGTTGGTGGTGCAGCTGTTTGACATGAATTTACCCAGTCTTACTAACTGTTTCCTATCTGTCAGAAAGCTGGTGATCCACTGACAGATAGAGCTAGGAACAGAAAGCTGGGTCAGTTTGGTCTGGAGGGTTGTTGGGATGATGGTGTTGAAAGCCGAACTAAAGTCCACAAACAGGATCCTCACATAAGTCCCTGTTTTGTCCAGATGTTGCAGGATGAAGTGCAGTCCCATGTTGATTGCATCATCCACGGACCTGTTTGCTCGGTAAGCAAACTGCAGGGGGTCCAGTAAGGGTCCAGTGGTGTCCTTCAGATAACCCAGAACCAGTTTTTCAAACGACTTCATGACGACAGACGTTAGAGCCACAGGCCTATAGTTGTTAAGTTCTGTTATCTTGGGTTTCTTTGGAATGGGGATTATGGTGGAGCGTTTGAAGCAGGAAGGCACTTCACACAACTCCAGGGATCTGTTGAAGATCTGTGAAAAGATGGGGGCCAGCTGGTCGGCGCAGAGTTTCAGACAGGCTGGTGTAACGCCATCCGGGCCTGGTGCTTTTCTTCTTTTGTTCTTCTTGAAGACCTGGCGCACATCATCTTCACAGATTTGAAGAGCAGGAGGTGTGGAGAGCGGAATTGCAGGAGGTGTTAATGGTTGTGTAGGGAGATGGTCAGAATGGGTGTTGGGGGTTTCAAATCTACAATAAAACTCATTCAGGTCGTTAGCAAGTCGTTGATTAGCCTCAGTGCAAGGGGATGGTGTCTTGTAGTTTGTGATGGCCCTCAGTCCTCTCCAGACTGAAGTTGAGTCATTGGAATTGAGTCATTGGAAGTAAACTGGTTTTCCAACTTTTCAGCGTAGGTCTTTTTAGCCGCTCTGATATCTTTGTTCAGTGTGTTCCTGGCCTGATTGTACAAGACCCTGTCCCCATTTCTGTAGGCATCCTCTTTGGCCTGACGAAGATGTCTGAGTTTTACTGTAAACCATGGCTTATCATTGTTGAATGTTAAATAACTCCTGGTAGGAATGCATACATCCTCACAGAAACTAATATATGATGTTACGGTCTCTGTGAGTTCGTCCAGATCGGTGGTAGCAGCTTCAAAAACACTCCAATCAGTGATGTCAAAACAAGATTGTAAATCCTGCTCTGTTTCGCTAGTCCATCTCTTCACAGTCCTTACAACAGGTTTAGCAGATTTAAGTTTCTGCTTGTAGGACGGTATAAGATGAACCAGACAGTGATCAGAACGTCCCAAAGCTGCTCGTGGAACAGAGTGATATGCATTCTTTATTGTGGTGTAACAGTGATCCAATATACTACTGTCTCTGGTGGGACATATAACATGCTGTCTGTATTTTGGCAGTTCACGGGAGAGATTGGCTTTATTAAAGTCTCCAAGAATGATTAAAACAGAGTAAGGTTTACTACTTAAGTTTATGTTTAGACTTCAGACAGATGCGAGAGCGCGTGCACACATGAGACCGAGAGAATGGATTTATTTCAGATGTAAGAGTCCAAGACGTGTGCATTAAGTCCATGTGCGTGCAAGAAGGCATCCTACAAGCTTTCTTGCGTAAAGTAAATCCCACAAACCCCCATGCGAGGAAAAGCACGCAATGTGCATGTAAATGTGAAACTATAATAATAATAAATAATAATAATAATAAATAATAATGGCATAGCATTTTTATCTTTCAAAAAAGAAGATAAAAATCGAGAATCGAATTGAATCGTGACCTTGGAATCGAAAATGTATTCAAATCGAGGATTTGAATAATCATGACACCTCTAATGAAACAGCTGCAAATAAGTATTGGAACACCTCTCTATCAACTACAATTCGGACCCTTAAAGACCTGTTAGTCTGCCTTAAAAATGTCCACCTTCACTCCATTTATTATCCTAAATTAGATGCACCTGTTCAGGGCTCGAGAGTGCGACCAGTTTGGTCGCACATGCGACCTAATTTCTCAGTGGTGCTCTCTCTCTCTCCAGTGAGAGAGAGAGAGAGAGAGAGAGAGAGAGAGGTGAGTAGCCTTGGTCCGTCAGATAAACAGAGTGGATGTAGCCGCGGATGATAAGAGAAGAGGAAAAGAACGATTGATAACTTTTTCGTTAAGAATGTTAAGTTAATGCCTGATCCGTCCGAAGATCGTAACCAATGCTCTGACATCAACCTCCCGTCACATCAGCCCTGGTCAGAACCCGAAGACGGAATTAGGTAATGAGCCTCTTACAATCGAGCCAGAGCATAATTCTTTTGAAGAAAATTATTTGAACGTAACCCCAAACAGCAATGTCGCGTGCGCCCAGCCAGGAGTCAGGACCGCTGTTTTCTTCATAATCTTACTTCCAGATCTAATCCTATAAACTTTTCGGTGTTTGCTGTATCGCTATCACCGCTTTGCCAGACTGTCTTAAATAGAGAAATAAATTCATTCCTTCATTTGCGTTGTTCATTCATTTATAAATAATTCCCCCCAAAGCTTTAGTTGCGCAAAAACCATTAAAATGAATAGAACATGATGATTACGTCTTTCTTTGGTGAAAAAATAATAAAATAAATAAGCCTACATGAAATGTGTTTCACTTAAATAATTAGCAAATTAACAAAACGAATTCAAAAGTAGCCTATAGCCTATATGAGTTTATTTATTGTGTGACGCGCTCCAAATCCGATGCAGCACAAAACACTTTTTTTTACCTATTTAAAAAAAGCACAATGTTTTGTTATTATTGTGAGTGTAACTTTACATAAATAAATGTACACCATTACAGTTTTGAATGTTGTTTTACTTTTATTTGTATGACCATAATTTAAGGTAATTTAAGGTCATGCAAGATGCAAGCTCATCACGCGTATCATGCCATCACCGGCGCGGGTTTACGCAGGGAAGCGAGAAAGAGACATTAAACTTTAAACATTTAACATTCTACTTGAGTTGTTTTGGACATCCCTTTGGAATCACTGCAATCATATCATTAATTTATAATGTATAAATATAAGCGCAGCGCTTATGAGTGTTCAAACACTGCTGACCACTCCGCTGTCAATCTGCCGACCCTCAAAAAGTTTCACATTAAGGGCCCTATCTTGCACCCAGCGCAATTGACTTTGTCAGTGACGCATGTATCATTCGTATTTTGCACCAGCGCACAGCGGGTTTTTCCCTCCACAGACGCACGTCGGCAAACTAGGGAATGAACTTGCGCTCCCTGGGCGGTTCAGCGCAAAAAAGTAGGCGTGTTCCGGCAACTGATCTATATAAATGACTGGATTGCGCATGACATCACACTTGTGAAGCCACCGCGCCGCCATGTTGGTATACCCAAACGTTCTATTAAATCAATGGACGTTATCAGATTTTAATGATAAAACATCACTTTACTCGTCTTCGTTTTTATATGTGAAGTTACCCTGTACATTATTACAACAAAAACGTCCAAAGCATGTAAATAGTTATTTACTGAAAGTTGTACATTTTGCGTTTTAATCAGTTATTTCTTTATTACAGTATCAGATCAGCAGACAGACCGCAGCATATTTAGTATTAATGACAATAAACGTCTTCATTCTGAAATCTAAATACATAATCATGCTTTGTACCGTATGTGCATGCAATAATTTGCTAGTTTTGTAATTATGTTATCTAAACTTACAAGTTACCTGAACTTATTTAGAGAAATAACGCTGACCGTCACAGAATGTCAAACAAAACTTTATTTATACCCGTGTCATTAACAAATGCAACAGACACACTCACCTTAACGGTTTTTTATAAATCCATTATCCTGCCCGATTAAAACATAAACATTGCAAATAACACCAGAATTAACAAATAATTAACGTACACATATCCTAAAAATTAACCTTGTGTAACTGATACGCTGTAAAGGGGGTCAATTTTGATCATGATTTTGAATCGAAAGTCAATGATGCTCTCTGCCGGTTGGGTATACCAAGATGGCGGCTCGAACTCTGTGCTGGCTTCACCTCACGCAGTTACGTCAAGCGTTCTATGCGCAATCCAGTCATTTATATAGATCAGTGGTTCCGGCGCAAACCATCCCAGATGCTATTTTGTAGTTTAAAAAAACAATTGCGCCACTGACCAGAAAAAAAAGTTTAAAGTCAGTGGCGCGTTGCGCGTTGTTCATTATGCTATTTAAGGGCGCATGCTTGACCATAATGTATAGCGTGCACAACGCGCATACACTTTGCATCTAATCTACACAGATGCAACAGTTATTTTTGCAAATCATAAATTGTTACACTTAAAAATATTAATACACGAGATAAGGGGAATCATAGTGGTGAGCATTGTGGTGATAGTTTTTATTTATTGTGTGGCTGCGTTAAAAAATTCTCATGCAAATAACGATTAAAATATTTTCATAAGTTTGTTGTGTGGCTGTATTACTTTATTTTATGTAAATAATAATTAAAATGTTTTCATAAGAAACCTTAATGTATGTGAACTTGATTTGTAAGAGTACTTTGGGGTTGGACCTTGCTTGCGTTTCTTGGGTCCGATTTCAAAGCCCCCAAACCCTTTCAGCGGTGAGGGTGGACGCAGCGATGTCCTCTGCTGGCGTCAGGTCATGTGTAGGCAGATCCACCTCCCGTTACACGGCGTGCCCGATTTATGCTGGCAAGCTTGGGATTCCCCCGTCTCCTGACATCATTGTAGCGCTTGGCGCAACAATGAGGATGCCAGCTGATGAGACTGTGGCTATTTCCTCTCACGCCTGTTTAACATACGCTGATTTGGGCGGGTTTCTCCTATCCCCATACAAAACAACTTCTCTGTCTTTGACTGCTCTTACAAGAACGTTGGTCTCCTCGGCTGTGTTATTTCTCACGCCGGGAAAATAGCAACAGCGCCCAAGATCCGCCCACAAACTCACTTGCGCGTTGCGCTTCGCACTTGCGTTTCAGATCGTTAAAATAGGCCCCTAAATGTTAATATATTTGTCCAGTCATGGTCCTGTGTTTATTTCTGTCAATGTTCTGCATGAAGATCTTTAAAGGTTTCTACTTACTTCACGATTTGCGGTGCGGTCGGTCGCAGTCTTTATGTAAAACGGGCGGGTATAAAATAAATTGATGCTGATGTCGTATAACGGGTCAAGTGTTATTTTAATCGTGCGGATGCGGGTTATCAAACAGGACTGTGCATGACTCGTATAAGGAAAATGGAATGACAACATGAAAATTATAAAATAGCCTACATGTTTATCAGGGATGTGATTTTTCCGAATTAATCCGGAATTCCGGATTTTCCGACCTGAAAATGTGACCTACGTGAATCATGCAGATACGTAAAAAAAAAATAGGGGGGAGGGGGGTATCTCACAGCCGTCGGCCGCATTGGTAACCCGGGACGGAACCACAATCGCCGTCCCCGCGCAACAGCGCCACACCGGGCAGCACGTCAGATGACAAAGAGATGCATTTTCCTTCCTTTCCAAGTATCAAACAAGGACGTGTTTCCGACCGTTCGCAAATGGCGGATGGCGAAGTATGTATTCACCATTCACCAATCAGAGCCGATCGTTTCTCTCCTCTCTTTTCCTCATTTGCGACGTTTGGCTGTCACTCGCGTGACGCGAAACAAATCGGCAAACATATACAAGTCGGTTTACTTGGTGGATTTGGAGCGGCAATTTTCACAGAAATGAGAGGAAAAACGAGCGCCATTGCAGAAAATCCTGGTGGCGACTGAGAGAGGGACGATGCAACAATATTGGTTCCGAAAAAGGCAAGGACGTAAGTTACCTCTGAACGTTTCTCAATCGGAAGGCTGCAGCCTCCGGAGGTCTCATGCAGGTTGCATACGTCATCAAGCCTGGTTTAACCTAACTAGGATTACATTCGGAAGTCATAAACCTATTACAACAATTTACGATTAACTAAGAATAATAGTAAACTTCATAAATGTTAATATTGTGACTCTTCCCTTAAGAAAATTAACCATGGTTTTACTACAGTTAAAACCAAAAAAACATGGTTACTGTAGTAAAACCATAGTAACTACAAAATAACCATGGTTTTGACAATCATGGTTTTCAAAAACCACAGTTAAACCATAGTTAGTGCAGTAAAACCATGGTTTTGCTGATGGTAATCAATACACCAAAAAACCATGGTAACTACACTTTTACCACAATAAAACCATGGTTAATTTTCGTAAGGGTTGATGAGTCTTGATGACGTATGCAGCTTAGAAATGCGACCTCCGGAAGGCTGCAGCCTTAGGATTGAGAAACAGCCTCTGTATCATCGTTTGTTTCAAAGGTTTCGTGTTTTTAAAGTTTTAAGGTTGACCAGTTTGATTTAAATAAATAGCTCCTGTACTTTTTTGTACAATTACTTTTATTTATTAGTGTCAACCTTCTATTGTTTATGTTTAACAGCTAACAAAGTTACTCATCTACTAAAATTAGAAAAAGAGACCTTTAAGACACTTTATTATAACTAAAGGTCCTGTGTAGCACATTTTACAGATATTTGTATTAAAAAAATACTCTGGTAAAAATAGAAGTACTGATTTAACTTCTTTACTTAAGTAAAAGTATGAAAGTACAGGCTTGGAAATTTACTTAAAGCGTAACTAAACCCCTGGTCAGAGCCTGACTCCACCCACTGCAATATTTGAAAAATGCAAGAAAAGTGGGCAGATCCCAACGGAGATAGAGGGGACGAACTAAGCTCGTATCAAGTGTGTGGTGAGATCGTAACAAGGGCGTGGTGAGCTTGAACCTGCTTACGTCACAAGTTATTTCTTGGACCCACAATCCAATAGGAAAATTCAACTGCAGTAGCCACCGTTCAACCTGAAGAGGGCAGCACTCAGACGTTTTTACACCATATATTGTAGTATTGAAACACTTTATATCCAAATGTCAAAAAACTTACTAAAATCAATGAACAGCACTAATAAAGCATCATTTTTACAGATCATTAACTAAAAAAAGTTGGTTTAGGGTTAAGTTACTCTTTAAAGTATAAGTAGCCATGCCTTTAGTTCTTTATAAGCCATTGCCTACATTTTATTTGGATGTCTGCAAAATAGCCCTTCTTTTGACATGAACATTTGCATGTTGCACATTTAGCTGTTAAAGTTGTGTAAAAATGCAAAACAAAAATAAGTTAAAACATATTTTTTTGTCATGGTTGTTGATATAGAGAGAGGTGGTGATGGAGCAGTGGACAAGACACTTGCTTTTGATTCCCACTGTTACACATCCACCAAATAAGTTGTTATTTGTCATACTGTACAAAAAAAATGCATGTTGCACATCTAGCTGTAAAATAAATTAAAATGTGTTTTTTTGTTCAAATAGGTTGTAATGGGTCCTACTTTACTATCCGTATAGATCTGCCACCAGTTTGATTGGCGCGTGTGTGTTTGGGGGGGGGGGGTCTCAATATATTTTCCTGCTTTTTTGTCCTTAGCCAATCACATGCCTGGTTTATATTCTGTATTAAACCACCATGGGCGCTAAACTTGCGGTGTTAAAGGGACAGTTCACCCAAAAATGAAAATTCTGTCATCATTAACTCTCCCTCATTTTGTTACAAACCTGTATAAATTTCTTTGTTCTGATAAACACGAAGCATATTTTGAGGAATGTTAATAACCAAACCAAGCATGAGCCCCATTCACTTCTATAGTAGGAAAAAATAATACTATGGAAGTGAATGGGGCTCATGAATGGTTTGGTTACAAACATTCCTCAAAATATTTCCATTCATGTTCACTAGAACAAAGACATTTATACAGGTTTGTAACAACATGAGAGTGAGTAAATTATGACAGAATTTTCATTTTTGGGTGAACTATAAATCCGATGCGGTCAAAAATTGCTAGGCTAATTGCTAAGAAAAAATGTTAGGCGCACCAGTGCAACCAGTTCAAAAAGTTAGTCTAGAGCCCTGCTGTTTGAGGTCGTTAGTAGAGATGTTCCTGGGTTCGGGGTATTGGCCAATACGGAGTACCCATCCGATCCTGGGTGTGGATCTGTATAATATACAGCTGTACATACTACTAGCCCTGTATGAATGGATATAACTGTTTTTTGGTGTGCTTCAGACTTATTCCTGTATAAAACATGAACAAATACATACAGTGAACTAGAGTATTTTTATTATCTGAATTCTGAAAGACATTTGACGGTAGTATTTATTTTTCCTAAGTGAAAAAGAGCCACAAACCTATCACTGTAAATGCAAAGTGAATTTCAGTTTTAGAATATAACTGTATAAAACAGTGCAACAAATAAGGAATAAAGAAATTATATAAATAATATAACAAAATAATCTATTTAAAACTTAAACGTCGAGAAACAATTTTGTTAAACAAAAGGCATTTCAGTTTTTAAATACAAAAGTAAATTAAAGCTCCTTTAAAAACACTAAGTGTAGCCACAATGTAATAGTCTGTAATAGATAATGTTTTATCTGTTTCAAGCTGGAGTGTAAGAGCAAAACCATGGCAGAGACAGGGCAGGGGAGCAAACCTTTTCTAGAATTATTTCACATGATAATGACACTCTTTGACAATTTGCATGTGAAAACGTCAGGTCTCTCCCAATGAGTTTGGTGTGTGTTCGCGTGCTCTCTGTTTCTCTATGATTTTGGTTGCAAAAGCTCCGGGTCACATTGTATCGCTCCATGTTTCTGAACTTGAGACGAATTGAATGCATTTCAGGTCTTCACAGGGGACCCGGGTCTAATTTACAGTGTAAAACCTGATGGTCAGAGTCAGTCAGCGCTAACGCGTTAAAGCGCATGTGCAGTCTCAAACGTGCCTCCGGTATTTATGCCGATAATAACAACTGGCTCTTGTTTTAAAAGTCACGACCACGCGCTGCACTTTCTTTCTCAAGCACTAGTTTAGTTTGAAGTTCGTAGCACATATTACTTGTTTAGAGACTCAAATATGTTGTTCAATATTAAATACATTTTTCAGTAGCTTACCGTATTTATTTGTTATTTATTGGCACTTTATTTTATTTCAGAGATTCTTGTTTCTGCTCAATATGTTGCACATTTGAATATTATATTCATGTTCAGGATTTTGGTATAGTTGAATGGTTTAAGGTATTTTTAAATATGCACTATGTATGTGGTCTGCTCCTGAAATAAAAATTCAGAAAGATGTAGGCCTAATGCATTGTTTTTGTTAATATGACTCATATACAGTCTGTTTAAAGTGCCCATCTTATGACTGCTTTTCCACAAGTTAAATAGCTGTATGAGTTCCATAAAGCATGTTTCAAAAGTTGTTTGCTCGAAATAGCTTGTAGGAAAAGATTGTTACCCATCTTTAGTAGCTTCTGTTTCAGTGCATTTCAGTGCCGTTTTGAGGTGGTCATTACATATTTATGAGCTGCTGCTCCTTTGGACTAACGTTATGTGCGCATGCGCAATGGTATCGCGAGTAGTACAGACTGTATTATTTTTTTATATATTATTATTAACGACTTATGTATTGCCAACATACAAATAAAGCAAAAAAGTATCACTAATAAGTACATTTCAGGAGAAGAAACTTATGACACATAATAATTCCAGATTAAATTGTGATGTAGCAAGTCTCAACAATAAACTCGTTTTCCCTGGACAATGCTAACATATTCCCGTTGTAAAACATAGTCAAACGCATTATTTTCGCAAATTACAGAAATTAAGACCCGGTGGGGGATGTATACTGCTTGTGGACAGCATGCTAATTGCTAGAAGCTAGCGGGAGGTCTGGACCGTATCTTGGGAAAGTGATAAGAGACTTGGGGGTACGTTAACCTTGTTGGAAAAGCCGGGTCGGTAAGGCCCGGTCTTGGTTAGTTTGGCAAAACACTATTACTTAGTAAGTTCTTGTAGAATTGTAAACTAAAGCAGTTAAATATTTATTTTAACTTTCGAAAACTACGGTAGCTGGTCACTGGCTTTGCAGAAGAAACCACGCTGCAAACTAACTAGCATAGCAGTTAGCCACCTCATCGTTCTTAATGGCAAATGACTGCTAAAACACACACACAAGTTCACCCACTCGACGTGCACCATTTCGTGGGCGGGATGATGTCAGTTTACGGTGCTAACAATATCTATATAGCCTACTGTCTACAAACATTAATAATATTATTATTAACATTACTATACATTGTTTAAAAGGTATAACTTACGGGTTTAGCATCAGTGTATGGTCTCGTTTTTGAGATACAGATGCTCTAGCATCATAAATGTAGTATTTTGTGACTTGCGGAGTCCAGATGACAACATGCAAAATATAAACGTGACTTCTTACCTTTTGTGTTGATATTACGATCGCGAATTGAATCCTGTCTGTTTTAGATGTGTGACTAATCCATGAAAGTCCAATAAAATACATCCAATGACCATTTTTGTCCACAAATGCGTATAATCCGTGAAATATAGATATATAGTCTGTTGTTTACATCAGATTTCGCATGAAATTGCCTACAATCTGAGGACTATTTACGTTGTAACAAACTGTATATGAGATTACACTTTAGGTTCCAATAAACACGCGTTAAAACGTTGTTTTTAAAAGTAGGCCGGAGTATAATCCATAATATCCAAATAGCGCTGTTATTTCCGTGAGACATGATAACAGTAGAGGATATCAGCGAAGTGACTGCTCTGTGCTCTCTAGTTATCTGGTGGGTGGAGACCTGGGTAGTGTGGTGGTGGGTGGGAAAAGTCAAACGTAATGTCACGACAAGGCAAGTTACGTCACAACGGAGCTGAGTTTGAAACCGTGCAATCTGAGACTTAAGGCAGAGGACATTCAGAAACCCGTATCTCACTCGAAACAGCATGGATGGATTTTTTTCCAAGTTTGTATGCGTGTGGAAGCACCAGAGACACAAAAGAACACCACAAAACCCAGAAAAAGTGAGTTTTTCATAATATGGGCACTTTAAGGATATGATCAAGTATCTAGTCTTTATTAGGCAAACAAAAATAACACATTTAAACAACGAATCGTAATAGCCACTAAGGGTGTCACAATCGAAATCGATCGAAATTAAGTAACAGCCTCGAACTTCGAATTAAAAAATGGGATCGTCGATGCTGTCACGCCCCCATGTCACATCCGGTCGGCTTGCCAAGCGGGGAAAAACCTCTCAGATATTTATATTTTAAACACGAAGGATGTATTGCTACAAATGCTTGAAATGCATATCATAAACCGGATTACTACCTACTGATCTGCCTTTAGACAGAGCGCAGCTCTCTGCACGTGCGTGAGAATGAGGCGCCAAGATGCAGGGGATTATATTTTAAACAAAAGGGATAGTTTGCCTCAGCTCGCATGAAACGCATAAAACTGAACAAATACGTAAGGATTACTACTTTAGTTTATGTTTATACTTCTGACAGATGCGAGAGCGCGTGCATGTGAGACAGAGAGAAGCGCAGCTGCTTATGACCCGCTGGTTTTATTTCAGATGCCAGTCCAAGATGTGCGCATTAAGTCCATGTGCGTGCAAGAAGGAATCCTCTCTACAAATTCTCTCGGGTAAGTGAAGCCCCAAAACCCCCATGCGAGGAAAAGCACGCAATGTGTATGTTAATGTTTAACTATAATAATAATAATAATAAATATTAATGGCATTTTAATTGTCATTTCTTGTCTTTCAAAAAATCGAGAATTGAATCGAATCGTGACCTTAGAATCGGAAAATGTAATCGAATCGAGGATTTGGAGAATCGTGACACCCCTAATAGCCACAGAATGTAAATGTCGCCAAATCAGTACGGCCTGGTACAGTATTAATTTGAATAAGAAATTCATTGTATTGCGTATGTGTTGAACACTGCCATTCGCACATAGCCGCAGTGAGTATACTTTGAAAGTTGCGCTGACGTGTACGTGGAAAATAAGTATAATTGGCCCACAAGCTTACACAACATTGTTCCGATGCTGGTCAGATGCAAAGAACTGCCACACTGGCAAGCCAACATTTCCTTTTATTATTGACTCTATTATTATTATTATTATTATTATTTATTATTATCATTATTATTATTATTATTATTATTATTATTATTATTATTATTATTATTATTATTATTATTATTATTATTATTGATTATTGTCTCTGCGGCCACAGCACTCATTTTACACATTTTCGTGCTTTTCCTGTTAAATGGCGAAGGCGCAACCGACTGAACCCCACAGCAATACTTACTTATTGGCTGTTTGCTTGTTACCTTTATTAGGGCATATAATAGGCGGTTTAAGATCTAGGAATGGCGATGTAATGTGGTCCAATGCAGTTTTAGTAATGCTTTAACAGGCGTCATATCGAACGTTTTTTTCCCCCTATTGTTATCGATAAAGGTTTTTCAATAGTACATATCAATATCATTTTATCGTCCAGCCCTAGTTGGCAATAGTTTGTAATACGCGCGGCTCTGACATGTTCTTCTACTAGAGAGCTTGTTAGCAAACAGAGGGTTAAAACCAGTGAGTGTGTTGTTCCCGCTCCCTGGCACGCAGGAAATTTTAGAGTGCCTGGGCTTTTCCGATCTCTGATTAATGGCATCATTTTTAAGAAGGTTGCGGTCATGACAGTGTTGCACTTGCTTTTTTTGCTCATCAAATGAGTAAACTACTGCCCCACCCCCTGATACTATCGTGTATCGGCAATCTCACAGGCTGACGATAGGATGATCTCAAAATGAACTAACACTTATGAAAAATGCTTATGCATTCTCAAAAATTTGGATGGGTAATTATGATGTATGAAATTCAGGAATCGGGAATTTAAATCACATTTGAATGCGCGCTTGCATTTACTTTCAAACTGTACAGGAAGCAATCCTAACTGATTTGTCATTGACAATCTGGATCTAGTGATGTCCAGATAGTGATCGATTTGTTCTTTTGAACTGGTTCTTTTCAGTGATTGAGTTGAATCAGTACACCGACTCGAACTGAATCGTTTAAAAGAGTTTTTGTCTCGAGACCGCTATGATCCACAAGTTACATTCGGATGTGCTCGACAGCCATTTTGATTGTAAATAAGAGAGTGTAATCTGTTTATATCTAATGACTGAACTGAGACCTGGTGAACTTTGATAACACTGAGCATGCACAGTATATATACTGGAGTTCCAGAGTATCAGCATTTACCGTCGCATCCCTAATAGAAGTGTCCTCCGTACTGGCCCACTTTTATAAAACACCACGTGTTTCTCAATGGTGGGCACGGCCCTGCATGAGAAAATTAGTGTGTGCCGTGAGAGCATGAAAATGGAGTCAATTGCATGAGTTTAGAGTTGGCAGCCCTGAACCAATGTAATAAAACAAATTAACCCAAAATACCTTTGGTTAGATTTGTCAGGTTTTGTCAACTCAAAACTTAATTGGTTTAAATTTCTAAAATCCCCCCCCAAACACTCCGTATGTGAGGAAATGTGGTGCTTTCAAAATATTGCAAAATTCTCTGTCGGTTCTGCACATGGGTTCTGATAAAATGTAAAGCCTGCGTGCACTGTGAAGTCACTTTAAATCTGTCTATATTCAATTCGATTTATATAGCGCTTTTCACAATTGTTAATTGTTGCAAAGCAGCTTTACATGAGTAGATGTAGAGGAGAACACTGAAAATCAATAGATAGTATAAGAAGTAGAATATAGCGGCTAATGATAAACCGTACAAGCGAGCGTATTAATAATGTAACGTATACAGTAAAGTGCTAAGTTAAGCCAAAGTTGGATGACTCTCCCTGGGACTAAAAAACCCCCTAAGGAGAAAACCCGGTGGGAAAAACTCCTAGAAGGACAAAAAACCCTAGGGAGAAAATAATATATATTTTTAAATATAGACACGGTAGGGATAGGAAGCGGGTAAGCGGATTAAACTGGTTCAGTCGTTGGTCGCGCATCGGCTGGGCATCCCGTTGAAGGACAGCCAGTAGATCAGTGGTGCGATGACCTTCACAGCTACAGGAACTGGGTCCGTTTGTCTCATTGTCCTTCGGGTCGAGGACGAGACAGGTAGACAAAAACAGAATTCTAATAGCGTAGGGGCCGTTCCCATGTAATGCAAGTGTCATACATTATAGTGGTTTAATTCAGCTCGGTTCCAGACAGGCTAACTATTGCGGCAAGAGTAAATTAAACATATTAGGTATGTGAGTGCTTTGTTCTAGACAAAATAACTACTGCGGGAAAAGTACATTTACTGGACATTCTATGTGAATGCTTTGTTAAAGAAGAATGTCTTAAGTTTAGATTTAAATTGCTCGACTGTGTCTGATACTCGAACATTTTTTGGTAAATCATTCCAGAGCTTAGGGGCCAAGTAGGAAAAGGATCTACCACCTTTAGACACTTTTGATATTCTAGGGATAATTAAGTAACCAGAATTTTGTGATCGCAGTTTACGTGGTGGATTGTATTCTGATAGTAGTTCTTTAATATACGAGAGTGTTAGGCCATTTAAGGCTTTGTAGACGATTAGTAATATTTTAAATTGTATGCGATATTTAACTGGTAGCCAGTGTAAAGATGCCAGAATTGGACTAATGTGGTCAAACTTTTTAGATTACAATACAGTTACAATAGAGTTACAATAGTCTGTTCTAGAGGTCATAAAAGCATGGATAAGCTTTTCTGCATCTGATGCAGACAGCATATGGCGTATTTTTGAGATATTTCTAAGATGGAAGAATGCTGTGCGGCAGACGTTGGAGATATGACTATCGAAAGATAGATTGCTGTCAAACATTACACCTAAATTCTTAACCGTGAAAGATGGCACCACCGTGCAGCCATCTATGGGCAACTTGTAATCTGACATATTATGTTTGGAGCGATTTGGTTCAATAATAAGTATCTCAGTCTTACTGGAGTTTAGCATAAGAAAGTTATGTGCCATCCAGTCCCTAATATCACTAATGCAGTCTGTTAGCTTAGCACACTGGTGGGTTTTGCTAGGATGTGACGAGATGTAAAGCTGGGTATCATGCGCATAGCAGTGAAAACTTGTTATGTTTCCTGATAATGTCTCCTAGAGGTAACATATATAACGAGAATAGGATAGGGCCTAGAACTGATCCTTGAGGTACGCCGTATTTAACGGGGAAGTGATAGGACTCTTCCTCATTTACATAAACAAAGTGATATCGATTGGTTAGATACGATCTAAACCATGCTAACGCCTGACCAATGATGCCAACATAGTTTTCTAGTCTATTGAGTAGGATTCTGTGATCTATTGCAGTGTTTCCCACAGGATTTTGAGAGACTTGTGGCGGTGATGACGTCACATTCTAATTAGCATATATGTGACGTCATCACGTGTTTGCGTTTGATCGAGTGTTGGCACCTGAAATATGTTTCTACTCTTTGATCTGTCACGTTATATTGTATTTTAACACAACTGATTGCTATTATTTACATATTATCAGTTCTGTTGTCAGACATAAAATGAGCAGACTATAGCCCTATTTGGATGGGATTAGTTTTACGGTTGTAGATGGCATAATGTAATTTTACCACAGGACGTCTGTAATATTGATGGTCAATTCGGACGGGATTAAAAATCTCAGTTAAACATTCAGAAGTGGGAGGGGTAACTCGATTGCGCAGCAGGTCACCTCTCTAGTCGTCATGTGCACGTTGCTTCTTGATATCAACATGACACAGACGAGAAAAACTCGAAACACTGTGTTTAATATCAGTTTGGGGAGAACGTCAGTTTCAGGAATGGTTCTGTGCCTCTGAGAAGTGAATTTGCCTTTTAAAGTTTGTGTCGTGTTATTCAGGAACTGACTTGGCACTGACTTGTTTTTTTCGCCTAGAATACAAGTAAATGCTTAAGCGCTTTTATATTTGAAAGAAACACGCAAAATAACAGGAAATTACGAAACGTACGTGTATGTTTACAGCTGGTATATACATCACCATACATTTACATTGAAGTCTTACTGCTGTTGCTCTTCTCATCAATGTCTTGTTATGAGCCCCTTTTTATTTAAATGCGAGTTTTATTGCCGCGTATAGCGCAGACAATTTGGTGCAAATTCAGAAAAATGAGAGAATACACAGTAACTGCACAAAGTTACTACAAAACATGTGCGCAGGCATATCGCATTATAGAGAGGGAGAGAACGGGTGTGTGTGTGTGGGAAACACTAATGCTAACCTTTCGTCAAGTCATCGCCGTCTTCTCTGTCAGTAAAATCTGTGACTGTTGACGTTTACGCGAAAAAGAAAATATACGGAGGAACGGACATTGAAACACCGCCACCTTTTCACGCTCATGTGAGAGAGAGAGAGAGAGAGAGAGAGGGGGGGGGCGCGCGCTGCATGCAACATAGAAAGGGAGGGCGCGCTGGGTGCTTGCAACAATGAATTAAGAGGTTTTTAAACAGTAAAATATAAATGTAAATGGGGATCATGAAAAATCTATTTGTGGCGTCCAGCGCTGATTCTGTGGCGGTGCGCCACGAGTAAATCAACGTATGGGAAACACTGTATTGTGTCAAAGGCTGCACTAAGGTCTAGTAATATAAGGATTGAGATTTCACCACGATAGGAGGTCATTTGTAACTCTAAGCAGCGCTGTTTCTGTGCTATGGTGGGGCCTCAATCCTGATTGGAACTTTTCATATGTATTATTATTCGCTATGAATGTGCGTAGCTGGCTTGCCACTACTTTTTCTAATATTTTAGAAAGAAAATGTAGATTTGAGATTGGTCTAAAGTTATTAAGATCTCCCTGGTCAAGGTTTGGTTTTTTAATGAGCGGTCTAATAACTGCTAGTTTGAAAGCTGTTGGAACGTATCCTAATTCTAGCAATGAGTTAAAGATATTTAGTACAGTGTCTGACACTACATGAAATACCTCTTTTAGTAATTTTGTGGGAACGGGGTCTAATATACAGGACAATGATTTAGATGACGTTACTAATTTAGAGAGCTCTTCTATTGTAGTAGGTTTAAATGACTCAAGATGTTCGTGTGATAATCTAGTGGTAAATGTACTATTGGGTAGAGTGGTGGCTGCTTGCATAGTTTCTATGTTTTCCCTAATAAACATAATTTTGTTAGTAATAGGGCTGTCACGATTATGAAATTTGGCTAACGGTTAATTGCCTAATAAATTATGGCGATTATGATGATTATTTGTTTTTTATTTTTTTGCTTTGAGGATTATTATGATTGATTGTTTTATTTTTTTTACATTTAATTCTCATACATTTTTGTTTGTCATTTAAATAATTTCATACGTTGTGATTATTTAAATTAAAGATTTTGCAAGGTTTACCTGGCAGTAAATATTAATACACAAAACACACATTTAAAAGTTATTATTTAATTAATATATCTTTCCAAAACTGAAAATTCTTCACAAGAAATAAACACAATAAAGTTTCTAAAAAATACCTGAAAATAAAAATGCAATCAAAATAAACTATACCAGAACAGGTCGAAATAGTACCCAATCCTGCTAAGGTCATATTAGTACTGGACCACATGTCTGTAGTGGCTGAAAAAAAATCAATTCCTGCAGCTCCCCCTTGTGTTTTTTAGAGAGATGTGCAATCATTGCGGTGATATGAAATCATCGCGATGAGGTCAAACAATCGCGATGAGACGATTATTTAATCATTGTGACAGCCCTAGTTAGTAAAGAAGTTCATGAAGTCGTTACTATTGTGTTGGAGTTTACTATTGGTTTCTGTTTGTTCTTTGTTTCTAGTCAGTTTCGCAACTGTGCTAAAGAGGAAACGGGGGTTGTTATGATTTTCTTTAATAAGCGTACTGAGATAGGTAGATCTGGCGGTTTTAATAGCCTGTCTGTAGTGGGCCGGCAGTGGCCTAGTGGTTCATGTAGGTTGTCTACAAACCGAAAGGTTGGTGGTTCAATCCCCAGCTCCACTGGATCAAGTGTCGAGGTGTCCTTGAGCAAGACACCTAACCCCAGCTGCTCCCGACGAGCTGGCTGGTGCCTTGCATGGCTGACACCGCCGTCGGTGTATGAATGTGTGAGTGAATGGGTGAATGTGAGGCTAATTGTAAAGCGCTTTGGATGGCCATAGGTCTATTAAAAGCGCTATATAAATGCAGTCCATTAGTGTTGAACACTCTCTTTCCATGCTGAATGCCATACCTCTAACTTTGTGTTTCTCTCCATTTTTCTAGCTACTTTTTTAAGGGCTGCAGTATGATGGTCATACCATAGAGCTGGCGTTTTTTCTTTGATTCTCTTTTTTCGAATGGGAGAAACGGCATCCATCGTGCTAGAGCAAACGTTGTTCAGGTTTTCTATTATAATATCCAGATCTTCATGGTTATCTGCTACATGTTTCATTTGAGACCGGTCTGGAAGAGTGCTAATAAAGCTATCTTTAGTGGTGGAAATTATTGTTGTGGCTAATCTGTAGTAGGGCTGGGCGGTATGACGGTATAATGTAAAGTAAAATGTCAGACGTAACAGATTTTTCTATTCCGTCTGTTCTGCGGAATGCAAATAAGTGGGCGTGGCTAACTCTGCACTCCAGCATGTTAGACTGAGTGTGACGGAGAAACATGTAAAATAGTTCACTTATAAAAAATGAACGAGTTATTTGTGTAATTTTTATACTAGTGCCAGTGAATCCACCACGGGTCACGCAGCGAGACTCTTGTCTTGCTCGCTCTCGCGCTCTCTCTCTCGCGCGCTCTCTCTCTGACGCTCTCTCTCCCCTCATGCAGCAGCCGGCTGGTCTCTCGCATGCAGATGTCTCTCTAGGCAAGCGCAAGGAGCTGCGACGCCAAATAAAGAGTTATTCTCGCACATAATGCTAATAGTTGTAAAGTTTTCTGAACTTTAAGCAAGCTAAGACAAAACTCGCCTTTATATCAGTGACACGTGCGCTGCTGGAGCGATGTAGTTTGACGCGCCATTTGCTTATACAAACATATTTGATCAGAAACACGAGAAAGAGATGCAAATGTTAAGTTCTAATAGAAAGTAAAGGGCGTCAAGACCTTAAAACAAACTTTATGATCATCATATCATAGCACCTGTCACATTTATAATATCTAGAGCTTCTTCTCTCATATACAGGTATTTATCATGTCTGTAGGTTTTTGCATATATTTTTACCTGTTCATTTTACATATTGCATATGTTTAATGTAATGTATGCATAAATAAAAATACAATGAAGCCATACTATAGCTTCAATAGTCCATAAAATTAATAACTCAATTAAAAACAAGATTCTGTCTAACCAAGACTTATCTGTTGTTATCTTCTGGGCATTTTCACTTTAACATTATTAACTTTAAATTGCTCATATTTTAAAATTGTGGTGAGCATTTAGTTAAAAGCTATAGTGAGTGGTGCATTTCTGTAAATTTTTATCATCAAAAAACAATATAAACTGAAAAACATGTATACCGTGAAATATTCCATTCCGTGAAATAAAATGACTCATTCCGTAAAAATAGATTTTTAGTCATTCCGCCCACCCCTAATCTGTAGCATGTTATAGACTGAGCGGTCCTATCTAGAAGTATTGTGTATGACACAAGGCAATAGTCTGAAACGGCATCGCTCTGGGGTGATATTTCGATGTCATTAATTTTGAGTCCGAGTGACAGAATTAAGTCTAATGTGTGCTTACGAGTATGCGTGGGCCCTGAAACGTTTTGTTTAATATCGAGAGAATTTAGAACATCGATAAACGCACGTCCTAATGCATCTTTTGAGTTATCCACATGGATATTAAAATCACCAACGATAAGTTGGGTGGATTCGTTTAAATTGATGTAATCGTCTGCTTTAAGCCAAGTCTCTGTTAAACAGAGTGCATCTAAGTTTTGGTCAGTAATTATTTCATTGATAATAGGTTCTTTATTGGTAAGGATCTAATGTTAAGAAGGCCGAATTTTAATTCAATTCAATTCAATTCAATTTTATTTATATAGCGCTTTTCACAAAAGTCAATTGTTTCAAAGCAGCTTTACATAAATAGAAGCAGTGAAAAGCACAGAAAACGACAGATAGCACAACAAAATACATGAAAGCATGAGCAGTTAAATTTGCTGCGGCAATGACTCAATATTATAATTGCACGTATTACTAAAGCAACGTATAGAAGAGGAAGCTAGGTAAAGCCCAAAAAGGCTGCCTCCCCGGGGTGAAAAACCCCCTAGGAGAAAAAAAAAAAACCCTGGGCTTTTATCCGAGGAAAAAAATAAGTCCTAGGAGGGAAAAACCCTTGGGAGAACGGAAATGGAGATTTAGCGGAGATTAATGCCGAGTTCAGACTGTATGATTTTCAAACTAGTCGGGTCACCTGTGGTTTCACACTGCGTGATTATCTGGGGAAGGGTTCAGTCGCTGCTGTTTCAGACTGCATGATGGATTGGCGACAGGGGTTTTCATACTGCATGACTTTACCGTAAGAAGAATCGCCGATAACTTTTTCCCGGTCTGCAAACTACGTCTCACAACCAAATGCACGCGAGAAGTGACGCGAAGGAAACAGCGCGAGGTCACGCGTGCAAGACCGGAGTTCTCACGTGAGACTGGGATTATTATTAAAAATGGTCATCCGCAAGAAGTTTACCATACAAATTGCATGTGCGCTCATTTGCAGCAGAAAGAAGAAGAAATAAAAATTATGAATGAGGAAATGTTTGGAGAGACTCCTCCCCGAAGTTCCAGCTGCCCTGCATGTTGCTCTCTCATTGGATGTAGGTCATCGCCGATGTTATTGTCAGTCAAAACACATTTCACACGCGCTGGGTGCTTGCAACAATGAATTAAGAGGTTTTTAAACAGTAAAATATAAATGTAAATGGGGATCATGAAAAATCTATTTGTGGCGTCCAGCGCTGATTCTGTGGCGGTGCGCCACGAGTAAATCAACGTATGGGAAACACTGTATTGTGTCAAAGGCTGCACTAAGGTCTAGTAATATAAGGATTGAGATTTCACCACGATAGGAGGTCATTTGTAACTCTAAGCAGCGCTGTTTCTGTGCTATGGTGGGGCCTCAATCCTGATTGGAACTTTTCATATGTATTATTATTCGCTATGAATGTGCGTAGCTGGCTTGCCACTACTTTTTCTAATATTTTAGAAAGAAAATGTAGATTTGAGATTGGTCTAAAGTTATTAAGATCTCCCTGGTCAAGGTTTGGTTTTTTAATGAGCGGTCTAATAACTGCTAGTTTGAAAGCTGTTGGAACGTATCCTAATTCTAGCAATGAGTTAAAGATATTTAGTACAGTGTCTGACACTACATGAAATACCTCTTTTAGTAATTTTGTGGGAACGGGGTCTAATATACAGGACAATGATTTAGATGACGTTACTAATTTAGAGAGCTCTTCTATTGTAGTAGGTTTAAATGACTCAAGATGTTCGTGTGATAATCTAGTGGTAAATGTACTATTGGGTAGAGTGGTGGCTGCTTGCATAGTTTCTATGTTTTCCCTAATAAACATAATTTTGTTAGTAATAGGGCTGTCACGATTATGAAATTTGGCTAACGGTTAATTGCCTAATAAATTATGGCGATTATGATGATTATTTGTTTTTTATTTTTTTGCTTTGAGGATTATTATGATTGATTGTTTTATTTTTTTTACATTTAATTCTCATACATTTTTGTTTGTCATTTAAATAATTTCATACGTTGTGATTATTTAAATTAAAGATTTTGCAAGGTTTACCTGGCAGTAAATATTAATACACAAAACACACATTTAAAAGTTATTATTTAATTAATATATCTTTCCAAAACTGAAAATTCTTCACAAGAAATAAACACAATAAAGTTTCTAAAAAATACCTGAAAATAAAAATGCAATCAAAATAAACTATACCAGAACAGGTCGAAATAGTACCCAATCCTGCTAAGGTCATATTAGTACTGGACCACATGTCTGTAGTGGCTGAAAAAAAATCAATTCCTGCAGCTCCCCCTTGTGTTTTTTAGAGAGATGTGCAATCATTGCGGTGATATGAAATCATCGCGATGAGGTCAAACAATCGCGATGAGACGATTATTTAATCATTGTGACAGCCCTAGTTAGTAAAGAAGTTCATGAAGTCGTTACTATTGTGTTGGAGTTTACTATTGGTTTCTGTTTGTTCTTTGTTTCTAGTCAGTTTCGCAACTGTGCTAAAGAGGAAACGGGGGTTGTTATGATTTTCTTTAATAAGCGTACTGAGATAGGTAGATCTGGCGGTTTTAATAGCCTGTCTGTAGTGGGCCGGCAGTGGCCTAGTGGTTCATGTAGGTTGTCTACAAACCGAAAGGTTGGTGGTTCAATCCCCAGCTCCACTGGATCAAGTGTCGAGGTGTCCTTGAGCAAGACACCTAACCCCAGCTGCTCCCGACGAGCTGGCTGGTGCCTTGCATGGCTGACACCGCCGTCGGTGTATGAATGTGTGAGTGAATGGGTGAATGTGAGGCTAATTGTAAAGCGCTTTGGATGGCCATAGGTCTATTAAAAGCGCTATATAAATGCAGTCCATTAGTGTTGAACACTCTCTTTCCATGCTGAACGCCATACCTCTAACTTTGTGTTTCTCTCCATTTTTCTAGCTACTTTTTTAAGGGCTGCAGTATGATGGTCATACCATAGAGCTGGCGTTTTTTCTTTGATTCTCTTTTTTCGAATGGGAGAAACGGCATCCATCGTGCTAGAGCAAACGTTGTTCAGGTTTTCTATTATAATATCCAGATCTTCACGGTTATCTGCTACATGTTTCATTTGAGACCGGTCTGGAAGAGTGCTAATAAAGCTATCTTTAGTGGTGGAAATTATTGTTGTGGCTAATCTGTAGTAGGGCTGGGCGGTATGACGGTATAATGTAAAGTAAAATGTCAGACGTAACAGATTTTTCTATTCCGTCTGTTCTGCGGAATGCAAATAAGTGGGCGTGGCTAACTCTGCACTCCAGCATGTTAGACTGAGTGTGACGGAGAAACATGTAAAATAGTTCACTTATAAAAAATGAACGAGTTATTTGTGTAATTTTTATACTAGTGCCAGTGAATCCACCACGGGTCACGCAGCGAGACTCTTGTCTTGCTCGCTCTCGCGCTCTCTCTCTCGCGCGCTCTCTCTCTGACGCTCTCTCTCCCCTCATGCAGCAGCCGGCTGGTCTCTCGCATGCAGATGTCTCTCTAGGCAAGCGCAAGGAGCTGCGACGCCAAATAAAGAGTTATTCTCGCACATAATGCTAATAGTTGTAAAGTTTTCTGAACTTTAAGCAAGCTAAGACAAAACTCGCCTTTATATCAGTGACACGTGCGCTGCTGGAGCGATGTAGTTTGACGCGCCATTTGCTTATACAAACATATTTGATCAGAAACACGAGAAAGAGATGCAAATGTTAAGTTCTAATAGAAAGTAAAGGGCGTCAAGACCTTAAAACAAACTTTATGATCATCATATCATAGCACCTGTCACATTTATAATATCTAGAGCTTCTTCTCTCATATACAGGTATTTATCATGTCTGTAGGTTTTTGCATATATTTTTACCTGTTCATTTTACATATTGCATATGTTTAATGTAATGTATGCATAAATAAAAATACAATGAAGCCATACTATAGCTTCAATAGTCCATAAAATTAATAACTCAATTAAAAACAAGATTCTGTCTAACCAAGACTTATCTGTTGTTATCTTCTGGGCATTTTCACTTTAACATTATTAACTTTAAATTGCTCATATTTTAAAATTGTGGTGAGCATTTAGTTAAAAGCTATAGTGAGTGGTGCATTTCTGTAAATTTTTATCATCAAAAAACAATATAAACTGAAAAACATGTATACCGTGAAATATTCCATTCCGTGAAATAAAATGACTCATTCCGTAAAAATAGATTTTTAGTCATTCCGCCCACCCCTAATCTGTAGCATGTTATAGACTGAGCGGTCCTATCTAGAAGTATTGTGTATGACACAAGGCAATAGTCTGAAACGGCATCGCTCTGGGGTGATATTTCGATGTCATTAATTTTGAGTCCGAGTGACAGAATTAAGTCTAATGTGTGCTTACGAGTATGCGTGGGCCCTGAAACGTTTTGTTTAATATCGAGAGAATTTAGAACATCGATAAACGCACGTCCTAATGCATCTTTTGAGTTATCCACATGGATATTAAAATCACCAACGATAAGTTGGGTGGATTCGTTTAAATTGATGTAATCGTCTGCTTTAAGCCAAGTCTCTGTTAAACAGAGTGCATCTAAGTTTTGGTCAGTAATTATTTCATTGATAATAGGTTCTTTATTGGTAAGGATCTAATGTTAAGAAGGCCGAATTTTAATTCAATTCAATTCAATTCAATTTTATTTATATAGCGCTTTTCACAAAAGTCAATTGTTTCAAAGCAGCTTTACATAAATAGAAGCAGTGAAAAGCACAGAAAACGACAGATAGCACAACAAAATACATGAAAGCATGAGCAGTTAAATTTGCTGCGGCAATGACTCAATATTATAATTGCACGTATTACTAAAGCAACGTATAGAAGAGGAAGCTAGGTAAAGCCCAAAAAGGCTGCCTCCCCGGGGTGAAAAACCCCCTAGGAGAAAAAAAAAAAACCCTGGGCTTTTATCCGAGGAAAAAAATAAGTCCTAGGAGGGAAAAACCCTTGGGAGAACGGAAATGGAGATTTAGCGGAGATTAATGCCGAGTTCAGACTGTATGATTTTCAAACTAGTCGGGTCACCTGTGGTTTCACACTGCGTGATTATCTGGGGAAGGGTTCAGTCGCTGCTGTTTCAGACTGCATGATGGATTGGCGACAGGGGTTTTCATACTGCATGACTTTACCGTAAGAAGAATCGCCGATAACTTTTTCCCGGTCTGCAAACTACGTCTCACAACCAAATGCACGCGAGAAGTGACGCGAAGGAAACAGCGCGAGGTCACGCGTGCAAGACCGGAGTTCTCACGTGAGACTGGGATTATTATTAAAAATGGTCATCCGCAAGAAGTTTACCATACAAATTGCATGTGCGCTCATTTGCAGCAGAAAGAAGAAGAAATAAAAATTATGAATGAGGAAATGTTTGGAGAGACTCCTCCCCGAAGTTCCAGCTGCCCTGCATGTTGCTCTCTCATTGGATGTAGGTCATCGCCGATGTTATTGTCAATCAAAACACATTTCACACGGAATGATTTTGAATCGCCGACCGGTCCAGATATTTAGCATGCCAAATATCTCACGGGTGTCGGCGACTTGTCGGCGATTCTCTCAGAACGCTTCTTTTATAATTCATACTGTGTGATTGTCACTCGCGTGCACGAGCATCGATTTGCCTGTGATTTCGGCCATTTGTCGGCGATTTCTCAAAACCTGTCGGCGAGTCAAAATCAGGGCTAAAATCGTGCAGTCTGAACTCGGCATAAGCGGTTCTGCCGGTGATCGTTGGTCAGGTATCAGCTGGGCATAACGTTGAAGGACAGCCAGTAGATCAGAGGTGTGCCGACTTTCACATCTACCGGGACTGGGTCTGTTTGTCTCGTCCTCGGGTCGAGGACGAGACAGGGAGAGAAAAACAAAATCGTATTAGCGTAGCGGCCGTTCATATGTATTGAAGTGTCACACAGTGATGTGGTTTAACTCAGCTTAGTTCCAGACAGACTAAATATTGCGGCATAATTATGTTATCCACAGTTGAGGATTTAGCAAATTGGGGGCCCAATGCGAGGGTATATATGGTAAATAAGGGTCACCTTCCGATCTTTAAGAGAAAATGAAACCTGACGACCCGTTTGACTAAGGCCTAAAGCCCCACTGTCGTCATTAATGCAGGTTCAGTGGCAAACGGGTCTATATTGTATACCATTTACAGGACCAGGAGAAAACGCCAAAAACATCGCAACCCGACCATACGTGTTAACCCGTTTGACTAAGGCCGGAAGCCCCACTGTCGTCGTTAATGCAGGTTCAGTGGCAAACGGGTCTGTATGGCATACTATTCATAAGACTTACGATAGCGCCAAAATCGCAACCCGACCATACGTGCCAACCCGTTTGACTAAGGCTGAGAGGCCCCACTGTCGTCGTTAATGCAGGTTCAGTGGCAAACGGGTCTGTATGGCATACTATTCACAAGACACACGAAAGCGCGAAAAACGCAACCCGACCATACATACCAACCCGTTTGACTAAGGCTGGAGGCCCCACTGTCGTCGTTAATGCAGGTTCAGTGGCAAACGGGTCTGTATGGCATACTATTCATAAGACTTACGATAGCGCCAAAATCGCAACCCGACCATACGTGCCAACCCGTTTGACTAAGGCTGGAGGCCCCACTGTCGTCGTTAATGCAGGTTCAGTGGCAAACGGGTATGTATGGCATACTATTCACAAGACACACGAAAGCGCGAAAAACGCAACCCGACCATACATACCAACCCGTTTGACTAAGGCTGGAGGCCCCACTGTCGTCGTTAATGCAGGTTCAGTGGCAAACGGGTCTGTATGGCATACTATTCACAAGACACACGAAAGCACCAAAATCGCAACCCGACCATACGTGCCAAACCGTTTGACTAAGGCCGGAAGCCCCACTGTCGTCGTTAATGCAGGTTCAGTGGCAAACGGTGGCAAACTATTTAATGCAATTCATTTTAAGTGTTCATGCAGAAAAGGTTTTTATTTATTTATTTGGTTGGTCTGTGTTATGACCGTGAGTGCTTTGTTCCGTGAAAATAACTATTGCAAGTTAAGAACCTTTACTAGACATATTATGCGAATGCTTTGTTGAAGAGAAAAGTTTTAAGTCTAGATTTAAAATGATCGACTGTGTCTGATTCTCGGACATCGGTTGGTAAATCATTCCAGAGCTTAGGGGCTAAGTAGGAAAAGGATCTTCCACTTTTAGACACTTTTGATAGTCTAGGGATAATCAATAGGCCAGAATTTTGCGACCGTAGTGTGCGTGATGGATTGTATTCTGATAGTAATTCTCTAAGATATGAGGGTGCTAAGCCATTTAAAGCTTTGTAGGTGATTAGTGATATTTTAAATTGGATGCGATATTTAACTGGTAGCCAGTGTAAAGATGCCAGAATTGGGCTTATGTGGTCATACTTCTTAGATCGAGTAAGTACCCTTGCAGAAGCGTTTTGAACTAGCTGAAGCTTGTTGATCTGATTTGAATGGCATCCCCCGAGTAGCGAGTTACAATAGTCTATTCTAGAGGTCATAAAAGCATGAATAAGCTTCTCTGCGTCAAATGTAGACAGTATATGGCGTATTTTTGAGATATTTCTAAGATGGAAGAATGCTGTGCGGCAGACGTTGGCGATATGACTATCAAAGGATAAGTTGCTGTCGAACATCACACCTAAGTTCCTAACCGTGGAAGATGGCACCACAGTACAGCCATCTATGTGCAATTTGTAATCTGACATATTATGTTTGTAGCGATTTGGTTCAATAATAAGTACCTCTGTCTTATTGGAGTTGAGCTTAAGAAAGTTATGTGCCATCCAGTCACTAACATCGCTAATGCAGTCTTTTAGCTTAGAAAACGTGTGTGTTTCGCTGGGATGTGAGGAGATGTAAAGCTGGGTATCATCCGCATAGCAGTGAAAACTTATGTTATGTTTCCTGATAATGTCTCCTAGGGGTAACATGTATAACGAGAACAGGATAGGACCTAAAACTGATCCCTGCGGTACACCGTATTTAACCAGGGAGTGATATGACTCTTCCTCATTTACATAAACAAAGTGATAGCGATTGGTTAGATATGACCTAAACCAGGCTAGCGCCTGACCACTGATACCAACATAGTTTTCTAGTCTATTGAGTAGGATTCTGTGGTCTATTGTGTCAAATGCTGCACTAAGGTCTAGTAATATAAGAATTGAGATTTCACCACGATCGGATGTTAATAGGAGGTCATTTGTAACTCTAAGCAACGCTGTCTCTGTGCTATGGTGGGGCCTGAATCCTGATTGGAACTTTTCATATGTACTATTATTTGTCAAGAATGTGCGTAACTGGCTTGCCACTACCTTTTCTAATATTTTCGAAAGAAATTTTAACATTTGAGTTTCATCTGTTAATGTATTGTGTTCTAATTTTATGTTAATAAGATTTGTACGAGACGAGGTAAACTGTGCTCTGTATTAATTTGTTCGAGGAACAGACACAGTCGAGATGTGTTTGTACCACTGATCTATATAAATGACTGGATTGCGCATAGAACGCTTGACGTAACTGCGTGAGGTGAAGCCAGCGCAGAGTTCGAGCGGCCATCTTGGTATACCCAACCGGCAGAGAGCGTCATTGACTTCCATTCAAAATCATGATCAAAATGTACCCCCTTTACAGCGTATCAGTTACACAAGGTTAATTTTTAGGATATGTGTACGTTAATTATTTGTTAATTCTGGTGTTATTTGCAATGTTTATGTTTTAATCGGGCAGGATAATGGATTTATAAAAAAACCGTTAAAGGACAAGTTCGGTATTTTAGACTTAAAGCCCTGTTTTCAGATTGTTTATGGTCAAATAGAATGGTTTTGACTGAAATTTCGACATTTTCGGCTGCCCTGAGAATTTTCTCGTGTTTGTGTTTCAGCTCAGACCTCTACAATGGGTTTAATGGTGCACTGGAACAATCCTTCCTAAAATGCATTAAACTTTCGTTTACAAAGACGTGAAACTCACCGAGTGGTCAGGGGTGTTCACTGGTATGCTCACACAAAAATCGCTCCAAAAGACGCATTCCAACAGGTTTTCTCGTAGTTTTTACCACCTCCATTGACATGTATTAGATGTGCTGTGAGGTACTTTATTACTCCGCGTCGGGAACTTTGTTTCTATTCTTGCAATTGGCAAAGGCGGATTAGCACCACCACCTGGGCTGGAGTGTTTATTATTCAAGCTCTAAGCGGAAGAATATACGGGTGTGAGGCGTTTGGAAAAATAGGTCCACAAGTTAACAACAAATGCTAAAACAGCTGTTGGAAAGCATCTTTTGCAGCGATTTTTGTGTGAGCATATCAGTGAACACCCCTGACCACTCGGTGAGTTTCACGTCTTTGTAAACGAAAGTTTAATGCATTTTAGGAAGGATTGTTCCAGTGCACCATTAAACCCATTGTAGAGGTCTGAGCTGAAACACAAACACGCGAAAATTCTCAGGGCAGCCGAAAATGTCGAAATTTCAGTCAAAACCTTTCTATTTGACCATAAACAATCTGAAAACAGGGCTTTAAGTCTAAAATACCGAACTTGTCCTTTAAGGTGAGTGTGTCTGTTGCATTTGTTAATGACACGGGTATAAATAAAGTTTTTTTGACATTCAGCTACACTGTGACGGTCAGCGTTATTTCTCTAAATAAGTTTAGGTAACTTGTAAGTTTAGATAACATAATTACAAAGCTAGCAAATTATTGCATGCACATACGGTACAAAGCATGATTATTTATTTAGATTTCAGAATGAGCACGTTTATTGTCATTAATACTAAATATGCTGCGGTCTGTCTGCTGATCTGATACTGTAATAAAGATGAATGTATAATAACTGATTAAAACGCAAAATGTACAACTTTCAGTAAATAACTATTTACATGCTTTGGACGTTTGTGTTGTACAGTAATAATGTACAGATTAACTTCACATTTAAAAACGAAGACGAGTAAAGTGATGTTTTATCATTAAAATCTGATAACGTCCATTGATTTAATAGAACGTTTGGGTATACCAACATGGCGGCGCGGTGGCTTCACAAGTGTGACGTCATGCGCAATCCAGTCATTTATATAGATCAGTGGTTGGTACTCTGGTAAAAAAGGCTCTTTGTGCTGGGATATATGTGATCTTGACATGTCAAGGCAGCTAACAGACTGAAGGGTAAGCCGATCTGTCTGTTTCCTGACCTGGGCCCTGGATAGTCAGACAATATCAAAAGTAAGACTATTGGTCAGATTTCTAGAGAGTATACCGGTATATGCTCAAGTAAACCATCTCATTCTATTCTGCTTCACAGCCTCCCGAATAGAATGTGAGCAGTCTCAGTTTCAGTGTGGAAATGGTCGGTGTATTCCATCTGTGTGGAAGTGTGATGGTGATCAGGACTGCTCAGATGGCAGTGACGAGACTTCCTGCGGTAAGGTTTTCTTGCTATAACTGTGTAATTGTGTGCATGAGAGCTCAATACAATCATTTACATTTCTGCACACAATTAATGTGGGTGTATAGTCTCAGTGTATGTCAAAATAGCCACACCTTCAAGTTAGCATAATGCCAACATGTGTTTTTACTTTTACTTTTAACTCTTTCCCCGCCATTGACGAGATATCTCGTCAATTAAGAGAAAACGCTTCCCCGCCAATGACGAGATTTTCCGTCTTTCCGCAATACCGCCATTATCCACCAGGTGGCGCCCTTCCGCAACATTTTAAAACTGGAAGTATTGCCCTATGGCAAGCTGCTGCATGTCCGTGTCTGTTTTAAAGATCGCTCTGGATGGGATCTCTATGAAAAAATTGAATTATTTTTGCTTTTTGCTCAAAATATGGTGTTTTTGCAAAAACCTACCCATATTCAAAAGCTGATTGCAAAAGAACCACTAAAGGTAGGATGAAACTTTTTTTTTTGAAAGCAGAGGGTCTGTTCTTTCATTTGGTATATTGTATGTTTATTTAAAGAAGAACATTTTCTGGAAGGCATTAAACTTTGGTGAAAATCATGAAAAACGCTGGCGCTGGCTGGCAACTTTTTTTAAAAACGCTGGCGGTGAAAGAGTTAAACTTGACAGACGACCTGACCAATCATAATACCGATAATATGCGTTGCCAACATTATTCGCCATTTTGTGCGACATTCAAACCACCTAGTGTTAAACCGGCTGCACACTTTGTAACTTTAAATAGTCCGATATTTGCTTGTTGTCACTCTGTACGAACATGATCCCACCTAAAAGCCATGTCATATTATTTAAAATCAGCTGTCACACTACAACAGGTTTTCAAATGGAAGGTTGAAATCTACATAATACATAATAATGGCCTTTAACCACCTAGGACCGGGTATACTTCTTCTCTGCATGCGCAGCTTTCAAAGTACACTCACTGCGGCTACGCATGGATGGCCGTTTTTGACACTGCGCTGTCTTACGCATACTGTTCGCACACTGTCCGCACAGTCTCAAATTTTGGGTTGCGTATGGAGGACCGCGAACCCTCCTGATGACGAAAATTACGTTATGCGGACGGCCTGCTTATGCGAACGTCCCTAGTATACCCTCTCAAATAAACTGCATGTTGTTCGTCTGCATATACTGCAACCCAACAAACAAGTAGTGGCTACTATACAGGGATGTCTTATGATGAAACATCCAAACGTTACAAATAGGCGTGGTTCTAGACTCATTTTAGGGGGGCTCCAGCCACCCTGTCTGTCATCTTAGCCCCCCTAAAATTAATATTAAATACCAAATATTTTTAATACATCTTAGTATTTCTTCCAAACTATCAAATATATTGTTTTGAAGTTTTATTTATTTGTAAAAACAATTTATTCAAAGATAATAATTAAAATAACGCAAAATGCAGGACATTTAGATGAAAAAGAATAACGAGTTTATGAGGCATTTGATTAGCTTCGCTGTTCTGCACATGCGTCGTAACCACCAGCGGCGTAAAGTCATAGTGGAGGTGAGTGCGAGCGCCAGTGTTAAGCCGCCTTTCCACTGCAAACGACGGCCGATAAGCCGGAAGTCATTCATTTCCTATGGAGAGTCGCAAAGGGTCTGCGTGAAGTGCCGACCATCTGCGGATGCGTAAATATCGGATCCGTTTTGAGCGTTGGATCCGTTAAAAAATTTGAACTTGCGCGACTAAACCGCATGCGATATGCCGACCGGAAGTTATGAATTTCATTGTATTCCAATCATAAACTGTGTGTGAGGTAAAATGATTAATCCTTTTTGTTTAACTTTATTAGTAACACTTGAATCCTTTTAAAACAACTTTTGATTACTGATAATAAATACATTATTAATTTGTGTATGTAATATTTTAATCTTGTCTTCATATGTTCTCTCCAAAAAATATTGGCAATCTTTGTTTTTTGTTTCATTCATTTGCATTCATTTATTTATTCCACCATGGCAAATATATTAGAATGAGCCTCTTGCGCTGGAATGAGCTTCCCTCCCATATACGATTAAACTGAAACTTCATTACGACTGCCACAAGGGGGAGAACTCCGACTGTCGTTTCCGTATGTCGTGTGCAGTGGAAAGGCGGCTTTACAGGTCACACAGAGGCAGCTGCTATCTTAAAATCATTGTTTCATAAAATATCCAACATGGAATTTCAGAAGGTATTTTCGCTAATATTTTAATTTGTTTGCTAGCCTGTATGAGTGCAGTCATGTCTGCAAAATATATAAGAATATTTTCCGTCTCAAATGAGCTAATATTAGTTATCCCCCGTTTATAATTCAAAATTGCTTTGCAAACTGATGCCGTGGCGTTTTTAGTTTACAGTCATGACACATTTTGAAATACAAGGTCTATATTTTTGCCTTTTTCTTGTTCCCAGTAATACTAGCTGTGAATAATATGATGCTTAGTTTTTGAATGTGCAATTGAAGAATTTGTCATTTTGAGTTTAACCCACAAAATTTCTGTAAACACTGCCATAACATAGGTTACGCACGAACACACACACACAAACAAACAAACACACCTCCTGGGATGTAACAAACCCAGTGCACAAATTGTTCTACATATACATTCAACAGATGCTGTACGATTTTATTTAACACTATAGAGTTTATTTAACACCAATTTAATCTTCATGCAAGATATCTAAATTATTTTGTACTGCTAAACTAAAATTGTATATTGTTTGCCTTAATAAAGTGTGTGTAAATAAAAGAAGTAAAAAAGTGGTTACATTAAAACTTTTTTCTACTTGTCATTTTTTAAAAAGCTTAAAACGTACCAATAATTATCGCTATCGAATGATATAACATGTTATATCGATGATATACATTTTAGCTCTATCACCCAGCCCTAGTTGAAATTACTTTTCTTTTTCAGACTCTTTAAAATGTTTCCTTACTGACGATATGTTTTTTGCTTTTATCAAACAGGCACGCCTCTCACTCTGCACATATTGATATTTGATTGCGTCATTGTTTACATTGTAAAATCAGTAAAATTAATTTGGTCCTTTCACTTATTCAGACGAACACCTAATGCCGAGTTCAGACTGCATGATTTTCAAACTAGTCGGGTCACCTGTGGTTTCACACTGCGTGATTATCTGGGGTAGCGTTCAGTCGCTGCTGTTTCAGACTGCATGATGGATTGGCGACAGGTGTTTTCATACTGCATGACTTTACCGTAAGAAGAATCGCCGATAACTTTGTCCCGGTCCGCAAACTATGTCTCACAACCAAACGCACGCAAGAAGTGACGCGAAGGAAACAACACGAGGTCACGAGTGCAAGACCCGAGCTCTCACTTGAGACTGGTATTATTATAAAAAAAATCATAGCTCGCAAGAAGCTTACCATACAAATTGCATGTGCGCTCATTTGCAGCAGAAAGAAGAAGAAATAAAGATTATGAAAGAGGAAATGTTTTAAGAGACTCAAAATCAAAATCAGGGCTAAAATCGTGCAGTCTGAACTCGGCATAACATGCATTTATTGCTATTTTCGACAAACATTTGGTGCATCCCTAGTACGGCTGTCGTTTAGTCGACTAATCGGTCGATGCCGTCTTTGTTCGACCAGTTGCTAATTAATTTATTTTCACCAATAAAGAAATTTTCATTTGATTTACTCCTTGATATTTATTCCTTTATAAGCAGTTATATATTACTGTATTCTAAATATAATTAGCCTATGTTTTATTCCCAACTTTAAATGCTTTAATGTAGGCTATTTTGTTACAGCGCCACAGTTTAGCGCACCACGCAGAACACTCTGGAACCACACATGTGGCTGGCTGCACTGCTACTTTGCTCAGAAAGGAATATATGTAGTTTTGCTGTATTCATTCAGTTCAAACACTTCTTGTTTTAGCTTTAGTCAGCAAAATGTCCAAGAAATCTAAATCTTTTGTCTGGCTGCATTTTACAAAAAAGGTCACGGAGTTTGAGTGCGTACGCTCAAAATGTTTGCGAAAAGTAAATGCTACAGCCTATTTTTTGTAAATTCTTTCATTCAAATAGTAATTAAAATACAGTATTAAAATAATTAAAATTAAAGTCTCTCTTGATTGTGTTCCAAATTATTAACATTTACGTATTTTAGGCTATAAGTAAATTGCAGATTAAGTTTTGTTTTTGTAAATCCTCAGACATTATTTTTACCACTTAATTAAGTTTTGCTTTATAGAAAGCATTTCTTTAAAGTGAATTTCGTTTTGTATAAATTGTTTCTTAATTTTAATAAATGTTTCATCAACCAACTGCATGTATTTAATAAATAAAAAGCAAATATAGCAGACAATATAATAACCATGCATGGAGGCGCCGGCACGGCGCGTTCACTTCATTGCATTGTTAACTAGAACGCACCTCATCATAAATGAATAAAACTCAGCTTATGCCTATATGCCTCATACATTAGCATTAAATATCTTTGCTGCATTCATCTAGAAGATGACAAGGGCTTTCTCACACACAGTGAGTTAGACCTGCCTTGGCCGGTGCGTCTTTTACGCATTCTTAAAGTGCCTGTTTTATCCATTCGTTTTATCGTGTTGCAGTCTATTCGGTAACATTCCACATACGACGGGCTTAGATTTGGAAATATATTACATCTACATTTCAGTGGTAACAGATACGGTGATGATGATCATCTTCTTTCTTTACTGTAGCACTACCTCAAACTAAAGCGGAGTTTCATCGGAGCTGTCATTTTCTTAAATGAGCTGCGGCAATGTTTCAAATGAGCTTCTAACGCTAGACAAACGCCTTTATTTTCAACATGATTACCTTGTACCGAAATCATTTCGAAACTAAGGAGCCATTTGTCCTCCAATTCAGCATTTGCTGGACTTTTATTTGTACATTTGACGCGGTTGAAAATAGCCTAAATAATGTAACAAAACAAAAATAAACCTATTGGCCATCCTACTATACAGCCTATTATTATTAGGATTGTTTTTAGGGTATTTTTGTGTGTGTGTGTGTGCGCGTGTGTGTGTGCGCGTGTGTGCGTGTGTGCGTGTGTGCGTGTGTGTGCGTGTGTGTGTGTGTGTGTGTGTTTGTTTGTTTTTAAATGCCTAGATCGGCTGGACAAAAGTTAACCCATAGCTTCAAAATTAAAGAAGAATATACAGCCTGTATAAACAAGAGCTTTTGTTAGGATTTTTCATATCAGGGTACCCGCGGAGTCTTAAAAGTCTTGAAAAAGCATTGAATTTCATTTTCCCATATTAAGGCCTTAAAAGGTATTGAATTTCACCTCAAAGTCTTGAATTTTTCACGGAGGTCTTAATTTTTCAAATGATCAATAGATTTATATGCTGTTAATTCAGACACAAAACTCACGTGCACGAAAACCACGCGCGAGTGATAGATACGAGCGCAGAACACTATCCATGTTTGGAACAGCATCTTAGCGAGCGCGCAGAACACTATTCGCGCGCGGGAAAGCATTCTCGCGTGTTCACAGAACACTATTCGCGCGCTGAAAAACGTCCTCCCGAGAGCGCACCTCTGTTCAAAGCGCACAAATGCAGTCACGCGAGCAAAGTAAAAAGTTAAGTAAAAAGGCTGGGATGATAAAGTAAAGGGTGGGATGAGCGCTCGTTCGACTTTCTCTATGCGCTTGCAGTAACACAACACGCACTTGCTCGATCAAGTTGACTTTGGGACTGTGGGGGCGGGACAATAACGGGTGTCCAAGCACCTGTGATCGGTTGTTTGATTTAATCAGTGACACACACAATCTTCTGTTCCACAATCCGTCTCTAGTAAATCTAGGTAGAGAAGACACGTTTTAATATGATCATTATGTCGGAGAAGATCATTTATATGTTAAACAATAGTCTTGTGTGATCCATGCAATAATAAGCTGCAACAATAACGCAAATTTGAAAGCTATTATATATTTTGTTTACTGTTTAATTAGATAATATCAATTTGCAATACATACTATAGGCTACATATTTACATTGTCACACTAAGTTAGCATTAGAAAACTTTAGTATGGTCCTGTATAAAGATTAACAGAAAAGATTGACAGAAATATATCTATATATGAGCTTGTGTCCAGTTTTTTGTTTGGTGCAGTGAACAGATCTCTTGTCTTTTTAGGGTCAAAATAGCATTACATTTTAATTTGTTGTTGTGTTTGAGGGGTTTTTGTTTCATTTGCCATAATATGGTTAATTTTGTTTGTAAGTATTGTTCTGGTTCGGAGCATTACTGATGAGTGGTATTAGATGTTGTTATTATCTTAACTATATTAAACAGCAAAAAATTAATACCTTAAAATTGGTGTTATTGTTTGGTTTGCAGCTTATTTCATGGATCAAACAAGGCTATTGTTTAAACATAAATTACCTTATCCGACATAATGGTCATATTAAAACGTGGCGGGCTGCACAAGATAAAGAGGAGGGCCACATGTGGCCCCTGGCCCTCCAGTTATCCCTGATTTAGGGATTTTCAAATTTACAATAAATGTACATTTAAATCTATTTGATTGTTGGTTTTGATTGTTGGGTAAAGATAAGGGTTAGACCGTTTGGGCCTTGGACTCAGCCTTTCAGAGGCATGTTGTCATGAATGTTCAAACACTTGTAAATAGTAATTATTTGAGCTATATTACGTTATTTAAAATGATTTATTCTACTCGAATGGGCGCGATGTAGGTATTAAATTTCCTTTGAAGTGGTATTAAAAAGGTCTTAAAAAGGCCTTGAATTTAGGTTTGACAATCCTGGGGGTACCCTGTCATATGTTTTAACAGTTATATTTTTTTTGTAGTGTGTGGGTGTGGTCAGGTGCGCGATTGTGACTGTCACTATAGACCTTGGACTAGGCTTGCTGCGATAGTCGGTGAAATGGTAATAACCGGTGCTTCAGCCTCTAACCGGTTATATCACTTGCCCACCGCGACACCATCTTTCACCGTCGTTTTGATATTTTTGTGTAATTAAATCATTTAGTTTCGTTAGAGAGAGCAAACACTTACAACTGAATGTGTCTGTTGTCTGAATTCAGCGGGGCTAAACGCGCGTCACGTCACAGAGCAGCAGGTGTCAGATTTCATTTATTTCTGTCAGAGTTTGCAAGGCAAGCTGACTGACCAGATGATGACAGAAGCTTTGCTTGTTTTTGTTATAATATACATATATGATGTTTAATATAAGCGAGATCATTTTGTTGTTTTTCATCAAGAAAAATATTAAACCCAATTCAAGCAGCGCTTTTATGGAGAAGTAGCCGGTTGCTCTGCTTGGGACTGGAGGGTTCTGTGAGAATTACCTGCGCACATTGACTCAAGCACTTAAGTAAACCAGCTGTTGCCCTCACATTGGACAGAGCTCCTCACTTTGCAGTTAAAAAATCACTTAATCCTCAAATAATTGTATTATAATTATAGTTTTATATATTATTATTAATGTTTTTCGTTGCTGTTTTATAAATTCTCTATGAAAATTGTTTAATAAATGTTCAATCAAAATGCAAAACATTGCGTCTTTTTTATTTTTATTTGACTAATCGATGCGCAGGACAGGACTTTGGTTGAATAAGCATTTCTTTGGTTGACTACAGCCCTAATCCCTAGTGACAACTCCATGGCTATACATTTGTGTAAATGTGTTAATGTGTTATTGCTAAGGTGACTAAAATGGTTTTTAGTTCACGTCATGCCGGCTGCAATGATTATCTTTATTACTATTAACCAGGGCTCTGAACCGGTTCAAGGAACGAAAACGAAAACCGGAAACGAACGAAATTTTAACAGGAACAAAAACGAAAACAAATTTTAAAAATCAATTTTAATCGTTCTGAACAGAAACGTTTATTTAAAATTACCATTAACCGGTTAATAACGTTATTTTATCGTTTTCTTTAATATTGTACTTATCAGTGACCAATCATGAGATTTGAACAGTACAACATGTGACTTTGACGCATCAAGGGTGAGTGACTTTGATACATAGCGTGAGTGAAATGCCCGCGCAGCAGTCATCGAGTCTCCGGCCCGATAGCATTTGTCTTAAATAACCACAAAGCTACCCATCAAATGTTCAGAGGTATGTTTAAGTTAAAACTTGCTTGGAAATATGAAGATGCAAACTGTAACTCAAAAAAGCCAGGGGACTTATACCACTGTCAATAACTTTTTAGATGGGTCGCCACCAAGAAATTCCTTTTCGTTATTATTTTTCTTACGACAAGCTGTCTTAACAAGTCTGTCTGCAATATTGAAGGATGTGGGGGAGAAGTACAGTAGCCGGGAATCACTGAGGTAACTTACAGAGGCACATTTAACATAAACATCCAGCAGAGTATGCTGCGGTTTCAACCAGAAAAAGACATGGTTGAAAACGGGTCGTTTTTTTCAGCTGTTTATACTTAAAATGAATGCAGGTATTTCTTTTGTGGTTTTAACAATTAATGAAATGTTGAAGTTTAGTTGTATCATGTGTTATGTTATTATTTTTGTGTGAAAATTTGTCTGTATGCATGCATTTGTTAAAGTATAGCCTGAATTAAAATAACGTTATTAACCGGTATTTTTTCTAAGTTAACCGTTTTCGGAACGTAAATGTTCAATGAGGAACGCAAAAACGGAAACGTTAAAATATCGATTCTGCTCGGAGTGAAACGATTGATAATTTTTTTTTTTTTAAGCCCTGCTATTAACAGTGTTGCTTCCTGGCCCATGTTAAAAAAGCTATCCCCAAATATTTAGATATGGCTTGGGCCCTTCATCTGCATTATTATTTGTGAGTCACAATAATCACATACCTCCGCATAATTTAAGGAATTGTTATTGATTGTGACAGAATACGATATGCACTTGAGTTTAACGGTTGGGTTTAGGGGTTGCAAATCCCTGTTACTCATTCCAATGGAAAGACCTTTACACATTTTGTAATGTATCTGTTTTCTTATCTTTCCAGTGAGGAAGACCTGTGCAGAAGGGGACTTTGTCTGTCACAGTGGTCAGTGTGTGCCCAAGAGATGGCAGTGCGATGGTGAGCCGGACTGTGAGGATGGCTCAGATGAAAGTATTGAGATGTGCCGTAAGTCTGATTTCTTCTTCCTTAGTTGTACTGTACCAGTAAAGTTTGTTCAGTGGCAAGGCCAGCAACAAATCAAAGATTTAAGGAGCACCTCACATGCAATCTAGTCATATACAGTGAGGAAAATAAGTATTTGAACACCCTGCTATTTTGCAAGTTCTCCCTCTTAGAAATCATGAAGGGGTCTGAAATTGTCATTGTAGGTGCATGTCCATTGTGAGAGACATAATCTAAAAAAATGTATGATTTTTTTACTATTTATTTGTATGATACAGCTGCAAATAAGTATTTGAATACCTATCTATCAGCTAGAATTCTGACCCTCAAAGACCTGTTAGTCTGCCTTTAAAATGTGCACCTCCACTCCATTTATTATCCTAAATGAGATGCACCTGTTTGAGGTCGTTAGCTGCATAAAGACACCTGTCCACCCCATACAATCAGTAAGAATCCAACTACTAACAGGGCCAAGACCAAAGAGCTGTCCAAAGACACTAGAGACAAAATTGTACACCTCCACAAGGCTGGAAAGGGCTACGGGGAAATTGCCAAGCAGCTTGGTGAAAAAATGTCCACTGTTGGAGCAATCATTAGAAAATGGAAGAAGCTAAACATGACTGTCAATCTGCCTCGGAGTGGGGCTCCATTCAAGATCTCACCTCGTGTGGTCTCAATAGCCGCTTTTGCACTATCGGGCCTGTGTGAGCCAGGGCTTCAAACGGGCCTCACGGAGCCAATAGCCTCAGACCTCCAGCTGTGTAGCCAAAATCACGACGCGTTTGCATTGTCAAGCCAATAGCGCCGTAGCGCTTCAGAAAACCCCGCCCTTAATACGCCTACCTGGATGTAACGTCACACAACTCCGCCTGTTTTACCGTGAGGAAGTCACTTCAATCTGACAGGAGACGGGAGTGAGATCGCATCATCATACAACAAACATAATGAAAATAACTGAGGCGGCTGTTTGCACGGTGAAAGCCAAGATGAGAAGATAGAGATGTTTGCTCCATTCGCGGTGTTACTCTTGAAGTTTATGTTGGCTGCACACGAGCGATCTCACGACGAGACAATATTAGATCAATAAGCAATAGTAAACTTTATGAAGTAGGATAATTACAAATAAAGCGTTCATCTACCTAATGTGCTATTATACTATATACACAATATTTTAAAGAATATAACGAGTCCTAGTTTTACATTTATGTAAAATAATCTTATTTTAAAATATGCACGTGTGTCTAAATATGTAACGATAAGTTTGTAATTATAGTTCTATGGCGATGTAAACATACAGTGCCGCTGCTAGCCATTTTGGTGCCCTAAGCATAATTCCTTTAAAATGCCCCCCAGTTTAACTTTTTATTACCAAACATATAACTTAATAGCAGAAAGTAAAATCTTCACAGCTTTAGTCAACAAACACTACACATTTGAAAGTGCAAACTTTTATAGAATAGCAAAATAGAAAAAAATTACCAAACTTAAATAGAATAGCAAAATAAAATAAAATATCAGTATAATCCAGACATGTTTTTCCCAAGTACAATGTCACTTTAAATAAATTACATTAAATAAACATCAATAAGTAAACAAGAATGCTCAATTTTCTTAAATAAAACAAAGATTTAGAGAACTAAGTGTCACAGTAATATTTGCTTCATATCATACATGGTGACGTTTTATATTTTTATATATTTAACAGTCAGGAATTGTTAGCCTACCATGTGCACTGACTGCTGCTAGCGTTAACTTATACTGAGAAAGTATTAACCACCATCACGTCAAAATAAACCACGAAATAAACTACTGCTCAATATCTAAAGAAACGTAAAGAAAGTAACAGCTGCCATCAGTTATTTGTAAAATGCATGCATAGGTAATGTTTTACAGTAAAATCTCAATTTAGCTTGCACTGAAGTTATAAATTATAACAACATAGTTTGCTAACATTAATGCCAGCACAGCAAGTTCGAGGCGCATTACGATTAGCAGCAGCTGCAGCCCATGCACATTTCCCTTTACTAAGGAATGATTAAACATGATGGACTTACCTGCAAGTGATGCACGGGCATCATCCCGCAGTTTCATCTTTTTTCCGATCATGACTCCTGCTGTCTTTTCGGGACCATTTCCAATAGTTTACTGTCTGGCCGTATTTCAATCCGAAGGCTGCCTGCAGCCTACGCGAGGTCGCATATGAAGGCTGCATACGTCATCAAGCCTGGTTTATTTCAGTTAACTGAACATTACATTAGCAAGTCATAAGCATATTACAACAATTTACGATGAACTAAGAATAATAGTCAATTTTATCATCGTTAATATTACGAAATAAGAACGTTTTGATGACGTATGCAGCCTGGAAATGCGACCTCTGGAGGCTGCAGCCTTCGGATTGAGAAACGGCCTCTGTCAAACTTTGTCAGGCGCCCGCGCGATCAACCTGCACGGACCATCAAAGGCTGGGGGGCATACTTTCTTTACTAGAGCAATTCAATTATCTCGTTCCCCCTTTTTTGTAACATATACATGGATAAAAAGTGCCTAATAATATTTCTATAGGCTAATAAAATTCTATCAGCATTATAATTTTTTTCATTAGGCTATTATTTTGGTTCCCTACGCACAGAGCGTGATGCGCGTTATGGGAGCGGCGGGGCTGTAAACATACTTACACATTATAAGAGGTGTGATATCTTTAATCATGAAAACGTTAATAGTTAAGCATCACATGAAACACAAGGTAACTGTCTAATAGCTATTTCAATAATGTGTCAATCAATAAATACTTGTCTATAAAGAACTGCCTCGAATAGCTGAAAATCACTTTACTTGCATCTTAAAAATCAAAACGTTTGAGAAATCATTAGAAAATGTACTCGTTAAGAATCAACTCTGAATATACACAAGTATTTAAAAAGCTATGTTACAGTGGTTAAGTTAATGATGGTTATATTTACCATTTTGTTGCATCTTACCATTTCTGTGTTTCAG